>NC_092718.1:4375026-4432579 GCF_047496885.1 Scyliorhinus torazame
TTCCCACCCCCTACCAAGCTGGCCCATCCACCTCCCCAAAGCCCAGGCCTTCCGCACCCAATCCTGTCCCTGAAATCCCAAACCAGACAAGATCCTTTATACCTCTTTTAATGTCGTCACAATTTTCAACATAGACTCATTTACAGGGCACTAGGCCCGATTACACTTCACATTAAACGAATCAACAATCACCAAACACGAAACAGCTACAAGGCACTAGGCCCGATTACATTTACAAGATCCTTTATATCCAGCAGCAAATCCTGAAACCCCAACCCGAATCCTCCAGAAGCTGGGCTCGGACAATCCAAATCAGAGCTAGACCTGCCCAAACCCAGGCCTGAACCCCCCCCCCCCGCCCCCCCCCCCCAACACCGGGGCCTGAACCCCCCCCCCCCCCAACACTGGGGCCTGAACCACCCCACACCGGGGCCTGAACCACCCCCCAACACCAGGGCCTGAGCCTCCCCCAACAACACCGGGTCGAACCCGCCCCCAACACCGGGGCCTGAACCCCCCCCCCCCAACACCGGGGCCTGAACCCCCCCCCCCAACACCGGGGCCTGAACCCCCCCCCCCAACACCGAGGCCTGAACCCCTCCCCCCAACACCGAGGCCTGAACCCCTCCCCCCAACACCGGGGCCTGAACTCCCCCCCCCAACACCGGGGCCTGAACTCCCCCCCCCCCCCATACACCGGGGCCTGAACTCCCCCCCCCCCCCAAACACCGGGGCCTGAACTCCCCCCCCCCCAAACACCGGGGCCTGAACCCCCCCCCCCAACACCGGGGCTGAACCCCCCCCCAACACCGAGGCCTGAACCCCCCCCCCCAACACCGGGGCCTGAACCTCCCCCCCCCCCAACACCGAGGCCTGAACCCCCCCACCCAACACCGGGGCCTGAACCCCCCCCCAACACCGGGACCTGACCAACACCAGGGCCTGAACCCCCCCAAAATCCAGGCCTGAACCCCCCCAACACCGGCGCCTGAACCCCTCCCAACACCGGGGCCTGACCCCCAACCCCGACCCCCCCCCCCATCCCCAGGCCCGACCCCCCCCCCCAACACCGGGGCCTGAACCCGCCCCCAACACCGGGGCCTGAACCCGCCCCCAACACCGGGGCCTGAACCCGCCCCAACACCGGGGCCTGAACCCCCCCCCCCAACACCGGGGCCCGAACCCCCCCAAAAACCCAGGCCTGAGCACCCCCCACCGGGGCCTGAAGCACCCCCAACACCGGGGCCCGAACCCCCCCCCAACACCGGGTCCTGAACCCCCCCCCAACACCGTGGCCTGAACCCCCCCCAACACCGGGCCTGAACCCCCCCCCCAACACCGGGGCCCTGAACCCCCCCCATCCCCAGGCCCGATCCCCCCCCCCCAACACCGGGGCCCTGAACCCGCCCCCAACACCGGGGCCTGAACCCGCCCCCAACACCGGGGCCTGAACCCGCCCCAACACCGGGGCCTGAACCCCCCCCCCCAACACCGGGGCCCGAACCCCCCCAAAAACCCAGGCCTGAGCACCCCCCACCGGGGCCTGAAGCACCCCCAACACCGGGGCCCGAACCCCCCCCCAACACCGGGTCCTGAACCCCCCCCCAACACCGTGGCCTGAACCCCCCCCCAACACCGGGGCCTGAACCCCCCCCCAACACTGGGGCCTGAACCCCCCCCTTGCAACACCGGGTCCTGAACCCCGCCAACTCTGGGGCCTGAACCTGCCCCAAAATCCAGGCCTGAACCCCCCAAAACAGGGCCTGAACCCCCCCCAAAACCCAGGCCTGAATCCCCGCAACACTCGGGTCTGAACCCCCCCCCCAACAACTGGCCCTGAACCCCCCAAAACGGGGGCCTGAATCTCCCCAAAACCGGGGCCTGAAAAACCCCCAACACCAGGGTCTGAACCCCCCCCCCTCCAAAATCCAGGCCTGAACACCCCCCAAAACTGGGGCCTGAACCCCCTCCCCAAAACTCAGGCCTGAACCCCCGAAACACTGGGGTCTGTATCCCCCCCCCCCCCAACCGGGGCCTGAACACCCCCCCCAACACCGGGGCCTGAAAACCCTGCAAAACAGGGGTCTGAAACCCTCCCAACACCGGGGCCGGAACACCCACCAAAACCGGGGCCTGAACCCCCCCATAACCTTGGTCTGAACCCAGCACCGGGACCTGAACCTCCCAAGACCAGGGCCTGAATCCCCCCAAAACCGAGACCTGAACCCCACCCAAACACGGGCCTGACCCTCACAAAACCTAAACCCTCAAAACCCAGCCCTGAAAGCCCAAACCCAAACCCGATCCTCCAGAACCTGGGTCCAAATCCCCCAAAGCCCAGGCCCAAATCCCCCAGAGCCCAGGCCCAAATCCCCCAAAGCCCAGGCCCAAATCCCAGGCCTGAAACCCCCAAAGCCCAGGCCCGAATCCCCCAAAGCCCAGGCCCAAAACCCCCAAAGCCCAGGCCCAAAACCCCCAAAGCCCAGGCCCAAATCCCCCAAAGCCCAGGCCCAAATCCCCCAAAGCCCAGGCCCAAATCCCCCAAAGCCCAGGCCCAAATCCCCCAAAGCCCAGGCCCAAATCCCCCAAAGCCCCGGCCCAAATCCCCCAAAGCCCAGGCCCAAAGCCCCCAAAGCCCAGGCCCAAATCCCCCAAAGCCCAGGCCCAAATCCCCCAAAGCCCATGCCCAAATCCCCCAAAGCCCAGGCCCAAATCCCCCAAAGCCCAGGCCCAAATCCCCCAAAGCCCAGGCCCAAATCCCCCAAAGCCCAGGCCCAAATCCCCCAAAGCCCACGCCCGAATCCCTCAAAACCTGGGCCCGAAACCCCCCAAACCCGGCGTAGTCCCTCAAAATGCAGTTATCCTAGCATCTAAAACCAGTTCCAAACCTGTCCAAAACCAACCGCACCACACTCCAAACTGCCTCCCAAATCCTAACTCCAAATCTCCAAAATGTAGCCTAAATCCCAAATACCCCAGTCCCAACCCCTAAACCATGTCACAAACCGTCCTAACCCTGGCCTTGAATGCCCAGACCGGGCCTCAAACCCCCAAAACAAACCTTGAGCCCTGAACGTCATCTCTAAATCCTTAAACCTGGCCCCATCCCAGAATCCCAAACTCTGAGCCCCAAAATCCAGCCCCCAACTCACATACCACTGACTGTATCAATTCAAAATTGATACTGAACTGAGCTCATTCAAAATTCATCTAAAATAACCTTCACCATCCCAGTCTCCCATCATTGTTTTTTTTTTAAATTTAGAGTACCCAATTCATTTTTTCAAATTAAGGGGCAATTTAGCGCGGCCAATCCACCTACCCTGCACATATTTGGGTTGTGGGGGCGAAACCCACGCAAACACGGGGACAATGTGCAAACTCCACACGGACAGTGACCCAGAGCCGGGATCGAACCTGGGACCTCGGTACCGCGAGGCAGCAGTGCTAACCACTGCGCCACCGTGCCGCCATCTCCCATCATTGTTGAGAACAGTGGCTCCTGGCTCCTCAACAACTCCAGTTATATATTTGATTCTGGATTATTTGGTGACAGCTAGGAGATTTTACTTACACCTCCAGGGTCTACATGTGCAGCACAGTGGTTAGCACTGTTGCATCACAGCTCCTCGGCCCCAGGTTCAATTCCCGGCTTGGGTCACTGTCTGTGCGGTGTCTGCATGTTCTCCCAGTGTCCGCATGGATTTCCTCCGGGTGCTCCGGTTTCCTCCCACAAGTCCCGAAAGATGTGCTGTTAGGTAATTTGAACATGCTAAATTTTCCCTCTGTGTACCCGAACAGGTGCCGGAATGTGGCGACTAGGGACTTTCCACAGAAACTTCATTGCAGTGTTAATGTAAGCCTACTTTTCCCCTGTCTGGGTGTCTGTGTTCCCTGTCTGGGTGTGTGTGCTCCCTGTCTGGGTGTGAGTGTTCTCTGTCTGGGTGTGTGTGTTCCCTGTCTGGGTGTCTGTGTTCCCTGTCTGGGTGTCTGTGTTCCCTGTCTGGGAGTGTGTGTTCCCTGTCTGGGTGTCTGTGTTCCCTGTCTGGGTGTGTGTGTTCCCTGTCTGGGTGTCAGTGTTCTCTGTCTGGGTGTGTGTGTTCCCTGTCTGGGTGTGTGTGTTCCCTGTCTGGGTGTGTGTGTTCCCTGTCTGGGTGTGTGTGTTCCCTGTCTCGGTGTGTGTGTTCCCTGTCTGGGTGTGTGTGTTCCCTGTCTGGGTGTCAGTGTTCTCTGTCTGGGTGTGTATGTTCCCTGTCTGGGTGTGTGTGTTCCCTGTCTGGATGTGTGTGTTCCCTGTCTGGGTGTGTGTGTTCCCTGTCTGGGAGTGTGTGTTCCCTGTCTGGGAGTGTGTGTTCCCTGTCTGGGAGTGTGTGTTCCCTGTCTGGGTGTGTGTGTTCCCTGTCTGGGTGTGTGTGTTCCCTGTCTTGGTGTCTGTGTTCCCTGTCTGGATGTCAGTGCTCTCTGTCTGGGTGTCTGTGTTCCCTGTCTGGGTGTGTGTGTTCCCTGTCTGGGTGTGTGTGTTCCCTGTCTGGGAGTCAGTGTTCCCTGTCTGGGTGTGTGTGTTCCCTGTCTGGGTGTCAGTGTTCTCTGTCTGGGTGTGTGTGTTCCCTGTCTGGGTGTGTGTGTTCCCTGTCTGGGTGTGTGTGTTCCCTGTCTGGGAGTGTGTGTTCCCTGTCTGGGAGTGTGTGTTCCCTGTCTGGGAGTGTGTGTTCCCTGTCTGGGTGTCTGTGTTCCCTGTCTGGGAGTCAGTGTTCCCTGTCTGGGTGTGTGTGTTCCCTGTCTGGGTGTCTGTGTTCCCTGTCTGGGAGTCAGTGTTCCCTGTCTGGGTGTCTGTGCTCCGTGTCTGGGTGTGTGTGTTCCCTGTCTGGGAGTCAGTGTTCCCTGTCTGGGTGTCTGTGCTCCGTGTCTGGGTGTGTTCCCTGTCTGGGAGTCAGTGTTCCCTGTCTGGGTGTCTGTGCTCCGTGTCTGGGAGTCAGAGTTCCCTGTCTGGGAGTCAGTGTTCCCTGTCTGGGTGTCAGTGTTCCCTGTCTGGGTGTCAGTGTTCCCTGTCTGGGAGTCAGAGTTCCCTGTCTGGGAGTCAGTGTTCCCTGTCTGGATGTCAGTGTTCCCTGTCTGGGTGTGTTCCCTGTCTGGGAGTGTGTGTTCCCTGTCTGGGTGTCAGTGTTCCCTGTCTGGGTGTCAGTGTTCCCTGTCTGGGAGTGTGTGTTCCCTGTCTGGGAGTGTGTGTTCCCTGTCTGGGTGTCAGTGTTCCCTGTCTGGGAGTCAGTGTTCCCTGTCTGGGAGTCAGTGTTCCCTGTCTGGGAGTCAGTGTTCCCTGTCTGGGTGTCAGTGTTCCCTGTCTGGGAGTCAGTGTTCTCTGTCTGGGTGTGTTCCCTGTCTGGGAGTCAGTGTTCCCTGTCTGGGAGTCAGTGTTCTCTGTCTGGGTGTGTTCCCTGTCTGGGAGTCAGTGTTCCCTGTCTGGGTGTGTTCCCTGTCTGGGAGTCAGTGTTCCCTGTCTGTGAGTCAGTGTTCCCTGTCTGGGAGTCAGTGTTCCCTGTCTGGGTGTGTTCCCTGTCTGGGAGTCAGTGTTCCCTGTCTGGGTGTCAGTGTTCCCTGTCTGGGTGTGTGTGCTCCCTGTCTGGGTGTGTGTGTTCCCTGTCTGGGAGTCAGTGTTCCCTGTCTGGGAGTCAGTGTTCCCTGTCTGGGTGTGTTCCCTGTCTGGGAGTCTGTGTTCCCTGTCTGGGTGTGTTCCCTGTCTGGGAGTCAGTGTTCCCTGTCTGGGTGTGTTCCCTGTCTGGGAGTCAGTGTTCCCTGTCTGGGAGTCAGTGTTCCCTGTCTGGGTGTGTTCCCTGTCTGGGAGTGTGTGTTCCCTGTCTGGGAGTGTGTGTTCCCTGTCTGGGTGTCAGTGTTCCCTGTCTGGGAGTCAGTGTTCCCTGTCTGGGAGTCAGTGTTCCCTGTCTGGGAGTCAGTGTTCCCTGTCTGGGAGTCAGTGTTCCCTGTCTGGGTGTCAGTGTTCCCTGTCTGGGAGTCAGTGTTCTCTGTCTGGGTGTGTTCCCTGTCTGGGAGTCAGTGTTCCCTGTCTGGGAGTCAGTGTTCCCTGTCTGGGAGTCAGTGTTCTCTGTCTGGGTGTGTTCCCTGTGTGGGAGTCAGTGTTCCCTGTCTGGGTGTGTTCCCTGTCTGGGAGTCAGTGTTCCCTGTCTGTGAGTCAGTGTTCCCTGTCTGGGAGTCAGTGTTCCCTGTCTGGGTGTGTTCCCTGTCTGGGTGTGTTCCCTGTCTGGGTGTGTTCCCTGTCTGGGAGTCAGTGTTCCCTGTCTGGGTGTCAGTGTTCCCTGTCTGGGTGTGTGTGCTCCCTGTCTGGGTGTGTGTGTTCCCTGTCTGGGAGTCAGTGTTCCCTGTCTGGGAGTCAGTGTTCCCTGTCTGGGTGTGTTCCCTGTCTGGGAGTCTGTGTTCCCTGTCTGGGTGTGTTCCCTGTCTGGGAGTCAGTGTTCCCTGTCTGGGTGTGTTCCCTGTCTGGGAGTCAGTGTTCCCTGTCTGGGTGTGTTCCCTGTCTGGGTGTCAGTGTTCTCTGTCTGGGTGTGTTCCCTGTCTGGGAGTCAGTGTTCCCTGTCTGGGAGTCAGTGTTCCCTGTCTGGGTGTGTTCCCTGTCTGGGAGTCAGTGTTCCCTGTCTGGGAGTCAGTGTTCCCTGTCTGGGAGTCAGTGTTCCCTGTCTGGGTGTGTTCCCTGTCTGGGAGTCAGTGTTCCCTGTCTGGGTGTCAGTGTTCCCTGTCTGGGTGTGTGTGCTCCCTGTCTGGGTGTGTGTGTTCCCTGTCTGGGAGTCAGTGTTCCCTGTCTGGGAGTCAGTGTTCCCTGTCTGGGTGTGTTCCCTGTCTGGGAGTCAGTGTTCCCTGTCTGGGTGTGTTCCCTGTCTGGGAGTCAGTGTTCCCTGTCTGGGTGTCAGTGTTCCCTGTCTGGGAGTCAGTGTTCCCTGTCTGGGAGTCAGTGTTCCCTGTCTACGTGTGTTCCCTGTCTGGGAGTCAGTGTTCCCTGTCTGGGTGTCAGTGTTCCCTGTCTGGGTGTGTTCCCTGTCTGGGAGTCAGTGTTCCCTGTCTGGGTGTGTGTGCTCCCTGTCTGGGTGTGTGTGTTCCCTGTCTGGTTGTCAGTGTTCCCTGTCTGGGTGTGTTCCCTGTCTGGGTGTCAGTGTTCCCTGTCTGGGAGTCTGTGTTCCCTGTCTGGGTGTGTTCCCTGTCTGGGTGTGTGTGCTCCCTGTCTGGGTGTGTGTGTTCCCTGTCTGGGTGTCAGTGTTCCCTGTCTGGGAGTCTGTGTTCCCTGTCTGGGTGTGTTCCCTGTCTGGGAGTCAGTGTTCCCTGTCTGGGTGTGTGTGCTCCCTGTCTGGGTGTGTGTGTTCCCTGTCTGGGTGTCAGTGTTCCCTGTCTGGGTGTGTTCCCTGTCTGGGTGTCAGTGTTCCCTGTCTGGGAGTCAGTGTTCCCTGTCTGGGTGTCAGTGTTCCCTGTCTGGGTGTGTTCCCTGTCTGGGTGTCAGTGTTCCCTGTCTGGGAGTCAGTGTTCCCTGTCTGGGTGTGTTCCCTGTCTGGGAGTCAGTGTTCCCTGTCTGGGAGTCAGTGTTCCCTGTCTGGGAGTCAGTGTTCCCTGTCTGGGTGTGTTCCCTGTCTGGGTGTGGTCCCTGTCTGGGAGTCAGTGTTCCCTGTCTGGGTGTCAGTGTTCTCTGTCTGGGTGTGTTGCTTGTCTGGGTGTCAGTGTTCCCTGTCTGGGTGTCAGTGTTCCCTGTCTGGGTGTGTTCCCTGTCTGGGTGTCAGTGTTCCCTGTCTGGGAGTCAGTGTTCTCTGTCTGGGTGTCTGTGTTCCCTGTCTGGGTGTGTGTGTTCCCTGTCTGGGTGTGTGTGTTCCCTGTCTGGGAGTCAGTGTTCCCTGTCTGGGTGTGTGTGTTCCCTGTCTGGGTGTCAGTGTTCTCTGTCTGGGTGTGTGTGTTCCCTGTCTGGGTGTGTGTGTTCCCTGTCTGGGTGTGTGTGTTCCCTGTCTGGGAGTGTGTGTTCCCTGTCTGGGAGTGTGTGTTCCCTGTCTGGGAGTGTGTGTTCCCTGTCTGGGTGTCTGTGTTCCCTGTCTGGGAGTCAGTGTTCCCTGTCTGGGTGTGTGTGTTCCCTGTCTGGGTGTCTGTGTTCCCTGTCTGGGAGTCAGTGTTCCCTGTCTGGGTGTCTGTGCTCCGTGTCTGGGTGTGTGTGTTCCCTATCTGGGAGTCAGTGTTCCCTGTCTTGGTGTCTGTGCTCCGTGTCTGGGTGTGTTCCCTGTCTGGGAGTCAGTGTTCCCTGTCTGGGTGTCTGTGCTCCGTGTCTGGGAGTCAGAGTTCCCTGTCTGGGAGTCAGGGTTCCCTGTCTGGGTGTCAGTGTTCCCTGTCTGGGTGTCAGTGTTCCCTGTCTGGGAGTCAGAGTTCCCTGTCTGGGAGTCAGTGTTCCCTGTCTGGGTGTCAGTGTTCCCTGTCTGGGTGTCAGTGTTCCCTGTCTGGGTGTGTTCCCTGTCTGGGAGTGTGTGTTCCCTGTCTGGGTGTCAGTGTTCCCTGTCTGGGTGTCAGTGTTCCCTGTCTGGGAGTGTGTGTTCCCTGTCTGGGAGTCAGTGTTCCCTGTCTGGGAGTCAGTGTTCCCTGTCTGGGTGTCAGTGTTCCCTGTCTGGGAGTCAGTGTTCTCTGTCTGGGTGTGTTCCCTGTCTGGGAGTCAGTGTTCTCTGTCTGGGTGTGTTCCCTGTCTGGGAGTCAGTGTTCCCTGTCTGGGTGTGTTCCCTGTCTGGGAGTCAGTGTTCCCTGTCTGTGAGTCAGTGTTCCCTGTCTGGGAGTCAGTGTTCCCTGTCTGGGTGTGTTCCCTGTCTGGGAGTCAGTGTTCCCTGTCTGGGTGTCAGTGTTCCCTGTCTGGGTGTGTTCCCTGTCTGGGAGTCAGTGTTCCCTGTCTGTGAGTCAGTGTTCCCTGTCTGGGAGTCAGTGTTCCCTGTCTGGGTGTGCTCCCTGTCTGGGTGTGTGTGTTCCCTGTCTGGGAGTCAGTGTTCCCTGTCTGGGAGTCAGTGTTCCCTGTCTGGGTGTGTTCCCTGTCTGGGAGTCTGTGTTCCCTGTCTGGGTGTGTTCCCTGTCTGGGAGTCAGTGTTCCCTGTCTGGGTGTGTTCCCTGTCTGGGAGTCAGTGTTCCCTGTCTGGGAGTCAGTGTTCCCTGTCTGGGTGTGTTCCCTGTCTGGGAGTCAGTGTTCCCTGTCTGGGAGTCAGTGTTCCCTGTCTGGGAGTCAGTGTTCCCTGTCTGGGAGTCAGTGTTCCCTGTCTGGGTGTGTGTGCTCCCTGTCTGGGTGTGTGTGTTCCCTGTCTGGTTGTCAGTGTTCCCTGTCTGGGTGTGTTCCCTGTCTGGGTGTCAGTGTTCCCTGTCTGGGAGTCTGTGTTCCCTGTCTGGGTGTGTTCCCTGTCTGGGTGTGTGTGCTCCCTGTCTGGGTGTGTGTGTTCCCTGTCTGGGTGTCAGTGTTCCCTGTCTGGGAGTCTGTGTTCCCTGTCTGGGTGTGTGTGTTCCCTGTCTGGGTGTCAGTGTTCCCTGTCTGGGTGTGTTCCCTGTCTGGGTGTCAGTGTTCCCTGTCTGGGAGTCTGTGTTCCCTGTCTGGGTGTGTTCCCTGTCTGGGTGTCAGTGTTCCCTGTCTGGGTGTCAGGGTTCCCTGTCTGGGTGTGTTCCCTGTCTGGGAGTCAGTGTTCTCTGTCTGGGAGTCAGTGTTCCCTGTCTGGGAGTCAGTGTTCTCTGTCTGGGAGTCAGTGTTCCCTGTCTGGGTGTGTTCCCTGTCTGGGTGTGTTCCCTGTCTGGGAGTCAGTGTTCCCTGTCTGGGTGTCAGTGTTCCCTGTCTGGGTGTCAGTGTTCCCTGTCTGGGTGTCAGTGTTCCCTGTCTGGGTGTGTTCTCTGTCTGGGAGTCAGTGTTCCCTGTCTGGGTGTGTTCCCTGTCTGGGAGTCAGTGTTCCCTGTCTGGGTGTGTTCCCTGTCTGGGTGTCAGTGTTCCCTGTCTGGGAGTCAGAGTTCCCTGTCTGGGAGTCAGTGTTCTCTGTCTGGGAGTCAGAGTTCCCTGTCTGGGAGTCAGTGTTCCCTGTCTGGGAGTCAGTGTTCTCTGTCTGGGAGTCAGTGTTCCCTGTCTGGGTGTCAGTGTTCTCTGTCTGGGAGTCAGTGTTCCCTGTCTGGGAGTCAGTGTTCCCTGTCTGGGTGTGTTCCCTGTCTGGGTGTGTTCCCTGTCTGGGAGTCAGTGTTCCCTGTCTGGGAGTCAGTGTTCCCTGTCTGGGTGTCAGTGTTCCCTGTCTGGGTGTGTTCCCTGTCTGGGAGTCAGTCTTCCCTGTCTGGGTGTCAGTGTTCCCTGTCTGGGAGTCAGTGTTCTCTGTCTGGGTGTGTTCCCTGTCTGGGAGTCAGTGTTCCCTGTCTGGGAGTCAGTGTTCTCTGTCTGGGTGTGTTCCCTGTCTGGGAGTCAGTGTTCCCTGTCTGGGAGTCAGTGTTCCCTGTCTGGGTGTCAGTGTTCCCTGTCTGGGAGTCAGTGTTCTCTGTCTGGGTGTGTTCCCTGTCTGGGAGTCAGTGTTCCCTGTCTGGGAGTCAGTGTTCCCTGTCTGGGTGTCAGTGTTCCCTGTCTGGGTGTCAGTGTTCCCTATCTGGGAGTCAGTGTTCTCTGTCTGGGTGTGTTCCCTGTCTGGGAGTCAGTGTTCCCTGTCTGGGTGTGTTCCCTGTCTGGGAGTCAGTGTTCCCTGTCTGGGTGTCAGTGTTCCCTGTCTGGGTGTGTTCCCTGTCTGGGTGTCAGTGTTCCCTGTCTGGGAGTCAGTGTTCCCTGTCTGGGAGTCAGTGTTCCCTGTCTGGGTGTCAGTGTTCCCTGTCTGGGTGTGTTCCCTGTCTGGGAGTCAGTGTTCCCTGTCTGGGAGTCAGTGTTTCCTGTCTGGGTGTGTTCCCTGTCTGGGAGTCAGTGTTCCCTGTCTGGGAGTCAGTGTTCCCTGTCTGGGTGTGTTCCCTGTCTGGGTGTGTTCCCTGTCTGGGTGTCAGTGTTCCATGTCTGGGTGTGTTCCCTGTCTGGGAGTCAGTGTTCCCTATCTGGGTGTGTTCCCTGTCTGGGTGTCAGTGTTCCCTGTCTGGGTGTGTTCCCTGTCTGGGTGTGTTCCCTGTCTGGGTGTCAGTGTTCCCTGTCTGGGAGTCAGTGTTCTCTGTCTGGGAGTCAGTGTTCCCTGTCTGGGAGTCAGTGTTCTCTGTCTGGGAGTCAGTGTTCCCTGTCTGGGAGTCAGTGTTCCCTGTCTGGGTGTGTTCCCTGTCTGGGTGTGTTCCCTGTCTGGGAGTCAGTGTTCCCTGTCTGGGTGTCAGTGTTCCCTGTCTGGGTGTCAGTGTTCCCTGTCTGGGTGTCAGTGTTCCCTGTCTGGGTGTCAGTGTTCCCTGTCTGGGAGTCAGTGTTAGTCAGTGTTCCCTGTCTGGGTGTGTTCCCTGTCTGGGAGTCAGTGTTCTCTGTCTGGGAGTCAGTGTTCCCTGTCTGGGTGTGTTCCCTGTCTGGGTGTGTTCCCTGTCTGGGAGTCAGTGTTCCCTGTCTGGGTGTCAGTGTTCCCTGTCTGGGTGTCAGTGTTCCCTGTCTGGGTGTCAGTGTTCTCTGTCTGGGAGTCAGTGTTCCCTGTCTGGGTGTGTTCCCTGTCTGGGAGTCAGTGTTCCCTGTCTGGGAGTCAGTGTTCTCTGTCTGGGAGTCAGTGTTCCCTGTCTGGGTGTCAGTGTTCTCTGTCTGGGAGTCAGTGTTCCCTGTCTGGGAGTCAGTGTTCCCTGTCTGGGTGTGTTCCCTGTCTGGGTGTGTTCCCTGTCTGGGAGTCAGTGTTCCCTGTCTGGGAGTCAGTGTTCCCTGTCTGGGTGTCAGTGTTCCCTGTCTGGGTGTGTTCCCTGTCTGGGAGTCAGTCTTCCCTGTCTGGGTGTCAGTGTTCCCTGTCTGGGAGTCAGTGTTCTCTGTCTGGGTGTGTTCCCTGTCTGGGAGTCAGTGTTCCCTGTCTGGGAGTCAGTGTTCTCTGTCTGGGTGTGTTCCCTGTCTGGGAGTCAGTGTTCCCTGTCTGGGAGTCAGTGTTCCCTGTCTGGGTGTCAGTGTTCCCTGTCTGGGAGTCAGTGTTCTCTGTCTGGGTGTGTTCCCTGTCTGGGAGTCAGTGTTCCCTGTCTGGGAGTCAGTGTTCCCTGTCTGGGTGTCAGTGTTCCCTGTCTGGGTGTCAGTGTTCCCTGTCTGGGAGTCAGTGTTCCCTGTCTGGGTGTCAGTGTTCCCTATCTGGGAGTCTGTGTTCTCTGTCTGGGTGTGTTCCCTGTCTGGGAGTCAGTGTTCCCTGTCTGGGTGTGTTCCCTGTCTGGGAGTCAGTGTTCCCTGTCTGGGTGTCAGTGTTCCCTGTCTGGGTGTGTTCCCTGTCTGGGTGTCAGTGTTCCCTGTCTGGGAGTCAGTGTTCCCTGTCTGGGAGTCCGTGTTCCCTGTCTGGGAGTCAGTGTTCCCTGTCTGGGAGTCAGTGTTCCCTGTCTGGGTGTCAGTGTTCCCTGTCTGGGTGTGTTCCCTGTCTGGGAGTCAGTGTTCCCTGTCTGGGAGTCAGTGTTCCCTGTCTGGGTGTGTTCCCTGTCTGGGAGTCAGTGTTCCCTGTCTGGGTGTGTTCCCTGTCTGGGTGTGTTCCCTGTCTGGGTGTCAGTGTTCCATGTCTGGGTGTGTTCCCTGTCTGGGAGTCAGTGTTCCCTATCTGGGTGTGTTCCCTGTCTGGGTGTCAGTGTTCCCTGTCTGGGTGTGTTCCCTGTCTGGGTGTGTTCCCTGTCTGGGAGTCAGTGTTCCCTGTCTGGGAGTCAGTGTTCCCTGTCTGGGTGTGTTCCCTGTCTGGGAGTCAGTGTTCCCTGTCTGGGAGTCAGTGTTCCCTGTCTGGGTGTGTTCCCTGTCTGGGTGTCAGTGTTCCATGTCTGGGTGTGTGCCCTGTCTGGGAGTCAGTGTTCCCTATCTGGGTGTGTTCCCTGTCTGGGTGTCAGTGTTCCCTGTCTGGGAGTCAGTGTTTCCTGTCTGGGAGTCAGTGTTCTCTGTCTGGGAGTCAGTGTTCCCTGTCTGGGAGTCAGTGTTCTCTGTCTGGGAGTCAGTGTTCTCTGTCTGGGAGTCAGTGTTTCCTGTCTGGGAGTCAGTGTTCTCTGTCTGGGAGTCAGTGTTCCCTGTCTGGGAGTCAGTGTTCTCTGTCTGGGAGTGTGTGTTCCCTGTCTGGGAGTCAGTGTTCTCTGTCTGGGAGTCAGTGTTCCCTGTCTGGGTGTGTTCCCTGTCTGGGTGTCAGTGTTCCCTGTCTGGGTGTGTTCCCTGTCTGGGTGTGTTCCCTGCCTGGGAGTCAGTGTTCCCTGTCTGGGAGTCAGTGTTCCCTGTCTGGGTGTGTTCCCTGTCTGGGAGTCAGTGTTCCCTGTCTGGGTGTGTTCCCTGTCTGGGTGTCAGTGTTCCATGTCTGGGTGTGTTCCCTGTCTGGGAGTCAGTGTTCCCTATCTGGGTGTGTTCCCTGTCTGGGTGTCAGTGTTCCCTGTCTGGGTGTGTTCCCTGTCTGGGAGTCAGTGTTTCCTGTCTGGGAGTCAGTGTTCTCTGTCTGGGAGTCAGTGTTCCCTGTCTGGGAGTCAGTGTTCTCTGTCTGGGAGTCAGTGTTCTCTGTCTGGGAGTCAGTGTTCTCTGTCTGGGAGTCAGTGTTTCCTGTCTGGGAGTCAGTGTTCTCTGTCTGGGAGTCAGTGTTCCCTGTCTGGGTGTGTGTGTTCTCTGTCTGGGAGTCAGTGTTCTCTGTCTGGGAGTCAGTGTTTCCTGTCTGGGAGTCAGTGTTCCCTGTCTGGGTGTGTGTGTTCTCTGTCTGGGAGTCAGTGTTCCCTGTCTGGGAGTCAGTGTTCCCTGTCTGGGTGTGTGTGTTCTCTGTCTGGGAGTCAGTGTTCTCTGTCTGGGAGTCAGTGTTTCCTGTCTGGGAGTCAGTGTTCCCTGTCTGGGTGTGTGTGTTCTCTGTCTGGGAGTCAGTGTTCTCTGTCTGGGAGTCAGTGTTTCCTGTCTGGGAGTCAGTGTTTCCTGTCTGGGAGTCAGTGTTCCCTGTCTGGGTGTCAGTGTTTCCTGTCTGGGAGTCAGTGTTTCCTGTCTGGGAGTCAGTGTTTCCTGTCTGGGAGTCAGTGTTCCCTGTCTGGGTGTGTTCCCTGTCTGGGAGTCAGTGTTCTCTGTCTGGGTGTGTTCCCTGTCTGGGAGTCAGTGTTCCCTGTCTGGGTGTGTTCCCTGTCTGGGAGTCAGTGTTCTCTGTCTGGATGTGTTCCCTGTCTGGGAGTCAGTGTTCCCTGTCTGGGAGTCAGTGTTCTCTGTCTGGGTGTGTTCCCTGTCTGGGAGTCAGTGTTCTCTGTCTGGGAGTCAGTGTTCCCTGTCTGGGTGTCAGTGTTCCCTGTCTGGGAGTCAGTGTTCTCTGTCTGGGAGTCAGTGTTCCCTGTCTGGGTGTCAGTGTTCCCTGTCTGGGTGTCAGTGTTCCCTGTCTGGGTGTGTGTGTTCTCTGTCTGGGTGTCAGTGTTCTCTGTCTGGGAGTCAGTGTTCTCTGTCTGGGTGTCAGTGTTCCCTGTCTGGGAGTCAGTGTTCCCTGTCTGGGAGTCAGTGTTCTCTGTCTGGGAGTCAGTGTTCTCTGTCTGGGTGTCAGTGTTCCCTGTCTGGGAGTCAGTGTTCTCTGTCTGGGTGTCAGTGTTCCCTGTCTGGGAGTCAGTGTTCTCTGTCTGGGAGTCAGTGTTCCCTGTCTGGGTGTCAGTGTTCCCTGTCTGGGTGTCAGTGTTCCCTGTCTGGGTGTCAGTGTTCCCTGTCTGGGAGTCAGTGTTCTCTGTCTGGGTGTCAGTGTTCCCTGTCTGGGAGTCAGTGTTCTCTGTCTGGGAGTCAGTGTTCCCTGTCTGGGAGTCAGTGTTCCCTGTCTGGGTGTCAGTGTTCCCTGTCTGGGTGTCAGTGTTCCCTGTCTGGGTGTCAGTGTTCCCTGTCTGGGTGTGTGTGTTCCCTGTCTGGGAGTCAGTGTTCTCTGTCTGGGAGTCAGTGTTCCCTGTCTGGGAGTCAGTGTTCCCTGTCTGGGAGTCAGTGTTCTCTGTCTGGGAGTCAGTGTTCCCTGTCTGGGTGTGTGTGTTCCCTGTCTGGGAGTCAGTGTTCTCTGTCTGGGAGTCAGTGTTCCCTGTCTGGGAGTCAGTGTTCCCTGTCTGGGTGTGTGTGTTCCCTGTCTGGGAGTCAGTGTTCCCTGTCTGGGTGTATTCCCTGTCTGGGAGTCAGTGTTCCCTGTCTGGGTGTCAGTGTTCCCTGTCTGGGTGTGTTCTCTGTCTGGGTGTCAGTGTTCCCTGTCTGGGAGTCAGTGTTCCCTGTCTGGGTGTCAGTGTTCTCTGTCTGGGTGTCAGTGTTCCCTGTCTGGGAGTCAGTGTTCCCTGTCTGGGTGTCAGTGTTCTCTGTCTGGTTGTCAGTGTTCCCTGTCTGGGAGTCAGTGTTCCCTGTCTGGGAGTCAGTGTTCCCTGTCTGGGAGTCAGTGTTCCCTGTCTGGGTGTCAAAGAGATCTAGGAGTACAGGTCCACAGATCACTGAAAGGGGCTACACAGGTGGAGAAGGTAGTCAAGAAGGCATACGGCATGCTTGCCTTCATTGGCCGGGGCATTGAGTATAAGAATTGGCAAGTCATGTTGCAGCTGTATAGAACCTTAGTTAGGCCACACTTGGAGTATAGTGTTCAATTCTGGTCGCCACACTACCAGAAGGATGTGGAGGCTTTAGAGAGGGTGCAGAAGAGATTTACCAGAATGTTGCCTGGTATGGAGGGCATAAGCTATGAGGAGCGATTGAATAAACTCGGTTTGTTCTCACTGGAACGAAGGAGGTTGAGGGGCGACCTGATAGAGGTATACAAAATTATGAGGGGCATAGACAGAGTGGATAGTCAGAGGCTTTTCCCCAGGGTAGAGGGGTCAATTACTAGGGGGCATAGGTTTAAGGTGAGAGGGGCAAAGTTTAGAGTAGATGTACGAGGCAAGTTTTTTACGCAGAGGGTAGTGGGTGCCTGGAACTCACTACCGGAGGAGGTAGTGGAGGCAGGGACGATAGGGACATTTAAGGGGCATCTTGACAAATATATGAATAGGATGGGAATAGAAGGATACGGACCCAGGAAGTGTAGAAGATTGTAGTTTAGTCGGGCAGTATGGTCGGCACGGGCTTGGAGGGCCGAAGGGCCTGTTCCTGTGCTGTACATTTCTTTGTTCTTTGTTGGGTGTGTTCTCTGTCTGGGTGTCAGTGTTCCCTGTCTGGGAGTCAGTGTTCCCTGTCTGGGTGTCAGTGTTCTCTGTCTGGGTGTCAGTGTTCCCTGTCTGGGAGTCAGTGTTCCCTGTCTGGGTGTCAGTGTTCTCTGTCTGGGTGTCAGTGTTCCCTGTCTGGGAGTCAGTGTTCCCTGTCTGGGTGTCAGTGTTCCCTGTCTGGGAGTCAGTGTTCCCTGTCTGGGTGTCAGTGTTCTCTGTCTGGGTGTCAGTGTTCCCTGTCTGGGAGTCAGTGTTCCCTGTCTGGGTGTCAGTGTTCTCTGTCTGGGTGTCAGTGTTCTCTGTCTGGGTGTCAGTGTTCCCTGTCTGGGAGTCAGTGTTCCCTGTCTGGGTGTGTTCCCTGTCTGGGAGTCAGTGTTCCCTGTCTGGGAGTCAGTGTTCCCTGTCTGGGAGTCAGTGTTCCCTGTCTGGGTGTCAAAGAGATCTAGGAGTACAGGTCCACAGATCACTGAAAGGGGCTACACAGGTGGAGAAGGTAGTCAAGAAGGCATACGGCATGCTTGCCTTCATTGGCCGGGGCATTGAGTATAAGAATTGGCAAGTCATGTTGCAGCTGTATAGAACCTTAGTTAGGCCACACTTGGAGTATAGTGTTCAATTCTGGTCGCCACACTACCAGAAGGATGTGGAGGCTTTAGAGAGGGTGCAGAAGAGATTTACCAGAATGTTGCCTGGTATGGAGGGCATAAGCTATGAGGAGCGATTGAATAAACTCGGTTTGTTCTCACTGGAACGAAGGAGGTTGAGGGGCGACCTGATAGAGGTATACAAAATTATGAGGGGCATAGACAGAGTGGATAGTCAGAGGCTTTTCCCCAGGGTAGAGGGGTCAATTACTAGGGGGCATAGGTTTAAGGTGAGAGGGGCAAAGTTTAGAGTAGATGTACGAGGCAAGTTTTTTACGCAGAGGGTAGTGGGTGCCTGGAACTCACTACCGGAGGAGGTAGTGGAGGCAGGGACGATAGGGACATTTAAGGGGCATCTTGACAAATATATGAATAGGATGGGAATAGAAGGATACGGACCCAGGAAGTGTAGAAGATTGTAGTTTAGTCGGGCAGTATGGTCGGCACGGGCTTGGAGGGCCGAAGGGCCTGTTCCTGTGCTGTACATTTCTTTGTTCTTTGTTCTTTGTTGGGTGTGTTCTCTGTCTGGGTGTCAGTGTTCCCTGTCTGGGAGTCAGTGTTCCCTGTCTGGGTGTCAGTGTTCTCTGTCTGGGTGTCAGTGTTCCCTGTCTGGGAGTCAGTGTTCCCTGTCTGGGTGTCAGTGTTCTCTGTCTGGGTGTCAGTGTTCCCTGTCTGGGAGTCAGTGTTCCCTGTCTGGGTGTCAGTGTTCCCTGTCTGGGAGTCAGTGTTCCCTGTCTGGGTGTCAGTGTTCTCTGTCTGGGTGTCAGTGTTCCCTGTCTGGGAGTCAGTGTTCCCTGTCTGGGTGTCAGTGTTCTCTGTCTGGGTGTCAGTGTTCTCTGTCTGGGAGTCAGTGTTCCCTGTCTGGGAGTCAGTGTTCCCTGTCTGGGTGTCAGTGTTCCCTGTCTGGGAGTCAGTGTTCCCTGTCTGGGTGTCAGTGTTCTCTGTCTGGGTGTCAGTGTTCGCTGTCTGGGAGTCAGTGTTCCCTGTCTGGGTGTCAGTGTTCTCTGTCTGGGTGTCAGTGTTCTCTGTCTGGGTGTCAGTGTTCCCTGTCTGGGTGTGTTCTCTGTCTGGGTGTCAGTGTTCCCTGTCTGGGAGTCAGTGTTCCCTGTCTGGGTGTCAGTGTTCCCTGTCTGGGTGTCAGTGTTCCCTGTCTGGGTGTCAGTGTTCTCTGTCTGGGTGTCAGTGTTCCCTGTCTGGGAGTCAGTGTTCCCTGTCTGGGTGTCAGTGTTCTCTGTCTGGGTGTCAGTGTTCGCTGTCTGGGAGTCAGTGTTCCCTGTCTGGGTGTCAGTGTTCTCTGTCTGGGTGTCAGTGTTCTCTGTCTGGGTGTCAGTGTTCCCTGTCTGGGTGTGTTCTCTGTCTGGGTGTCAGTGTTCCCTGTCTGGGAGTCAGTGTTCCCTGTCTGGGTGTCAGTGTTCCCTGTCTGGGTGTCAGTGTTCCCTGTCTGGGTGTCAGTGTTCTCTGTCTGGGTGTCAGTGTTCTCTGTCTGGGTGTCAGTGTTCCCTGTCTGGGAGTCAGTGTTCCCTGTCTGGGTGTCAGTGTTCCCTGTCTGGGTGTCAGTGTTCCCTGTCTGGGTGTCAGTGTTCTCTGTCTGGGTGTCAGTGTTCTCTGTCTGGGTGTCAGTGTTCCCTGTCTGGGTGTCAGTGTTCTCTGTCTGGGTGTCAGTGTTCCCTGTCTGGGAGTCAGTGTTCCCTGTCTGGGTGTCAGTGTTCCCTGTCTGGGTGTCAGTGTTCCCTGTCTGGGTGTCAGTGTTCTCTGTCTGGGTGTCAGTGTTCCCTGTCTGGGTGTCAGTGTTCCCTGTCTGGGAGTCAGTGTTCCCTGTCTGGGTGTCAGTGTTCCCTGTCTGGGTCAGAATGCTGCAGCGTGAGTGGCTGCGCTTACCAACCAATCAGAGACGACTCGCGCCTTGATTCGTTCATGCTGGAGCCAATCCTGAGAGAGCTGAGCAAACCCCCCCCGCGCAAAGACTCCATCCCGGCGGCAGCGCCCCAACCCCGGCCCGAGGCCCCAACCCCGGCCCGAGGCCCCAACCCCGGCCCGTGGCCCCAACCCCGGCCCGTGGCCCCAACCCCGGCCCGAGGCCCCAACCCGAGGCCCCAACCCCGGCCCGAGGCCCCAACCCGAGGCCCCAACCCCGCCCCGAGGCCCCAACCCGAGGCCCCAGCCCCGGCCCGAGACCCCAACCCCGGCCCGAGGCCCCAGCCCCGGCGGATGCGGCTGGCTGCCTGTCAGGCTTCACTACAGGTTTGGATTGGGTCCGGGTTTGGATTGGGTCGGGTCTGGGTTTGGATTGGGTCCGGGTTTGGATTGGGTCCGGGTTTGGATTGGGTCCGGGTTTGGATTGGGTCCGGGTTTGGATTGGGTCGGGTCTGGTTTTGGATTGGGTCCGGGTTTGGATTGGGTCCGGGTTTGGATTGGGTCCGGGTTTGGATTGGATTGGGTCTGGGTTTGGATTGGGTCCGGGTTTGGATTGGGTCCGGGTTTGGATTGGTCCGGGTTTGGATTGGGTCCGGGTTTGGATTGGGTCCAGGGTTTGGATTGGGTCCGGGTTTGGATTGGTCCGGGTTTGGATTGGGTCCGGGTTTGGATTGGGTCCAGGGTTTGGATTGGGTCCGGGTTTGGATTGGGTCCGGGTTTGGATTGGGTCCAGGGTTTGGATTGGGTCCGGGTTTGGATTGGGTCCAGGGTTTGGGTTGGGTCCGGGTTTGGATTGGGTCCGGGTTTGGATTGGGTCCAGGGTTTGGATTGGGTCCGGGTTTGGATTGGGTCCAGGGTTTGGATTGGGTCCAGGGTTTGGATTGGGTCCGGGTTTGGATTGGGTCCGGGTTTGGATTGGATTGGGTCCAGGGTTTGGATTGGGTCTGGGTTTGGATTGGGTCCGGGTTTGGATTGGGTCCAGGGTTTGGATTGGGTCCGGGTTTGGATTGGGTCCAGGGTTTGGATTGGGTCCGGGTTTGGATTGGGTCCGGGTTTGGATTGGGTCCGGGTTTGGATTGGGTCCGGGTTTGGATTGGGTCCGGGTTTGGATTGGGTCCGGGTTTGGATTGGGTCCGGGTTTGGATTGGGTCCAGGGTTTGGATTGGGTCCGGGTTTGGATTGGGTCCAGGGTTTGGATTGGGTCCAGGGTTTGGATTGGGTCCGGGTTTGGATTGGGTCGGGTTTGGATTGGGTCCGGGTTTGGATTGGGTCCGGGTTTGGATTGGGTCCGGGTTTGGATTGGGTCCGGGTTTGGATTGGATTGGGTCCAGGGTTTGGATTGGGTCCAGGTTTGGATTGGGTCCAGGGTTTGGATTGGGTCTGGGTTTGGATTGGGTCCGGGTTTGGATTGGGTCGGGTTTGGATTGGGTCCGGGTTTGGATTGGGTCCGGGTTTGGATTGGGTCCGGGTTTGGATTGGGTCCGGGTTTGGATTGGGTCCGGGTTTGGATTGGGTCCGGGTTTGGATTGGATTGGGTCCAGGGTTTGGATTGGGTCCGGGTTTGGATTGGGTCCGGGTTTGGATTGGGTCGGGTTTGGATTGGGTCCAGGGTTTGGATTGGGTCCGGGTTTGGATTGGGTCCAGGGTTTGGATTGGGTCCAGGGTTTGGATTGGGTCCGGGTTTGGATTGGGTCTGGGTTTGGATTGGATTGGGTCCAGGGTTTGGATTGGGTCCGGGTTTGGATTGGGTCCGGGTTTGGATTGAGTCCAGGGTTTGGGTTTGGAGGGGGGGAGGGGAGAGGAGAGCGGGGGTGGGGGTAGAGTGGGGGTGGGGGGGTGAGTTAGGGGTGTATTGATCCAGTTAAGCTGTCTCTCTGTCTTGTTGCAGGATCCGTTCTCTTTGTGAAGATGTTGGGTTAATGATTGTTTATCCCCCTCGGGCAGAGATTGAGATTTTTACAAACTGGAGAGAAGCAGAGTCCAGCTCGGAGCACCGGCTCAGCACCATGGCCCGAGCCTTGTGGGGAAATGTGAAGTCTTTAGTACAAAGAGACAGTGTCTCCTCCAGAGAGCTGGCAGCTGACACCATCACTCTGGATTTCACCGAGGATGACGTCGATTTGCCGACATTCAGTGATGCCAACAAACTACAAATAGTCACCCAGGGCGAAGCGGCTGACACCCCCGGTGTGGTTTATAACGGGAGCAGCGCTGACAGCATCAGCCCTCAGCCGGAGTACAAGGGCCATATTGTGGGGATCCAGGACGATCCTCTGACAGAGAGAGTGGACAACCTGAGGAAATGCAATAATTGCGTTAGGAGTTCAGAATTGGTGAAACAAAGGATAGTGAAGAGAAAACTCTGGATTGCTATAACACTCTACACGCTGTTTACTGCCGGTGAACTTGTAGGTAAGTTTGAAACAGACTTTTTAAAGCATGTGAATCATTAATGCCAAAAGTTAGACTTTTGATGGGAGGTTTATCATTGTTTTATTCTTTTTGCAATCTTCTGCGGTATCTCCTCCCTGTGGTGAGATCTATCGATGTAATTAAGTAATAATAGATCTAGACAGGCAGAGGGTAGTCGGAGATGAGTCAGAGTGGAAGGGATAGGTTTCAGAGAGGTATTTGGCGGAAGCACGTTGGCACAGTGGTTAGCACTGCTGCCTCATAGCTCCAGGGACCCGGGTTCAATTCCAGCCATGGGCGACTGCCTGTGCTAAACTGGGGAAAGGCAAATTACGATAAGATTAGACCGGAATAGAATTTGGATTGGGTGCGGCTGTTGGATAGTAAATGAACATCAGATATGTGGGAGTCTTTCAGGCGACAGTTGATTAGGATTCAGGAAAGTCACGTTCCTGAGAGAATGAAGGATAAGTATGGGAAGTTTAGGGAGCCTTGGATAACGAGGATATTGTGAACCTCGTCAAAAAGAAAAAGGAGGCTTTTATACGGTCTGGCAGGGTGGGGCAGTCAAAACCATTGAGGATTATAAGGAAAGTAGGAAGGTACTTAAATGGGAAATTAGGAGGGCAAGGAGGGGTCATGAAAAGTTCTTGGCAAGTAGGATTAAGGTGAATCACAAAACTTTTTATTCCTATGTAAAAAGAGGGTGGCCAGGGAAAGGATTGGACCACTTAAGGACAGTGGGGGGGAATCTATGTGTTGAGCCAGAGGAAATGGGCGAGGTATTAAATGAATTCTTTGCATCAGCATTCACTAAAGAAAGGGACTTTGTGAAAGATGATTCTTGGGTAGGGTGTGTGGACAGTTTGGATCATGTTAACATCGAAAAGGAGGAGGTATTTGGTTTTTTTCAAAGATATTAAGGTAGATAAGTCTCCTGGGCCAGATGGGATTTACCCCAGAATACTGAGGGAAGCAAGGGAGGAAATTGCTGGGGCCTTGACTGACATCTTTGTATCCTCATTGGCGACAGGTGAGATCCCAGAGGAATGGAGAATAGCTAATGTGGTACCGCTGTTTAAGAAAGGTAGCAGGGAAAATCCAGGAAACTATAGGCCGGTGAGCCTCAAGTCGGTAGTAGGTAAATTATTGGAGAGAATTCTCAGGGACAGGATTGAAACCCATTTGGAAACAAATGGACTCATTAGTGATCGACAGCATGGTTTTGTGAAGGGGAGGTCGTGCCTCACTAACTTGATCAAGTTTTTTGAGGTGGTGACAAAGATGATTGATGAGGGGAGGACGTGGATGTTGTTTACATGGACGTCAGTAAAGCCTTTGACAAGGTGCCTCATGGCAGACTGGTACAAAAGGTGAAGTCACACAGGATCTGAGATGTGGTGGTAAGATGGATACAGAACTGGCTCGGTCACAGAAGGCAAAGGGTAGCAGTAGACGGGTGTTTTTCTGGAATGGAAGGTTGTGACTAGTGGTGTTCCACAGGGGTCTGTGCTGGGGCCTCTGTTGTTTGTGGTGCACATAAACGATTTGGAGGAAGATGTAACCGGTCTGATTAGTAAGTTTGTAGATAGTGTTGAGGATTGTCAGAGGATACAGCAGGACGTAGATAGGTTGGAGACTTGGGCAGAGAAATGGCAAATGGAGTTTAATCCGGTCAAATGTGAGGTAATACATTTTGGTCAGTCTAACATAGAGGGGAAATGTACCGTAAATGGCAAAACTCTTCGGAATATAGAAAGTCAGAGAGATCTGGGTGTGCAGGTCGACAAATCTTTGAAAGTGGCAACACAAGTGGACAAGGTAGTCAAGAAAGCTGACGGAAAGCTTGCCTTCATTGGATGGGGCATCGAGTATAAAAACTGGCAAGTCATGCTACAGTTCTATAGAACCTTGGTTAGGCTGCACTTGGAATATTGCGCACAATTCTGGTCACCACACTACCAGAAGGATGTGGAGGCTTTGGAGAGAGTGCAGAGGAGGTTTACCAGGATGTTGCCTGGTATGGAGGGTGTTCGCTATGTGGAGGGGCTGAATAGACTCTGACTGTTTTCATTAGAAAGATGGAGGTTGAGGGGTGACCTGATAGAGGTCTACAAGCCAAGGTGGAGGGATCAGTCACCAGGGGGCAGAGGTTTAAGGTCCGTGGGGCAAAGTTTAGAGGATTTGTGCGAGGCAGGTTGTTTACACAGAGGGTGGTGAGTGCCTGGAACGCGTTTAAGGGGAGATTGTGGAAGCAGATACATTAACGGCGTTCAAAAGGCATCTTGACAAACACATGGATCCATAGGAGATAGGAGCAGGAGGAAGCCTTTTGGCCCTTCGAGCCTGCTCCGCCATTCATCACGATCATTGCTGATCATCCAACTCAATAGCCTAATCCTGCTTTCTCCCCGTAGCCTTTGATCCCATTCTCCCCAAGAGCTATATCCAGCCGCCTCTTGAATATATTCAAAGTTTTAGCATCAACTACTTCCTGTGGTAATGAATTCCACAGGCTCACCACTCTTTGGGTGAAGAAGTGTCTCCTTATCTCTGTCTGAAATGGTTTGCCCTGAATCCTCCGACTGTGACCCCTGGTTCTGGACACACCCATCATTGGTAACATCTTCCCTGCATCTACCGTCTGGTCCTGTTAGAATTTTATAAGTCTCTATGAGATCCCCCCTCAACCTTCTGAACTCCAGCGAGAACAATCCTAACCTAGTCAATCTCTCCTCAGATGACAGTCCCGCCATCCCTGGAATCAGTCTGGTAAACCTTCGCTGCACTCCCTCGAGAGCAAGAACATCCTTCCTCAGAGAAGGAGACCAAAACTGCCCACAATACTCCAGGTGTGGCCTCACCAAGACCCTGTACAATTGCAGCAACACATCCCTGCTTCTATACTCGAAACCTCTCGCAATGAAGGCCAACATACCATTAGCCTTCTTTACCGCCTGCTGCACCTGCATGCTTACCTTCAGCGACTGGTGCACAAGGACACCCAGGTCCCGCTGCACACTCCCCTCCCCCAATTTACAACCGTTCAGGTAGTAATCTGCCTTCCTGTTTTTGCTTCCAAAGTGAACAACCTCACACTTATCCAAATTATACTGCATCTGCCATTGGTTTGCCCACTCGCCCAACCTGTCCAGATCTTGCTGTAGGATCCCTGCATCCTCGTCACAATTCACCCTCCCACCTAACTTGGCATCATCTGCAAACTTTGAGATGTTATATTTTGTTCCCTCATCCAATTCATTAATATATATTGTGAATAGCTGGGGTACCAGCACCGATCCCTGTGGTACCCCACTAGTCACTGCCTGCCAATTTGAAAAGGACCCATTAATTTCTAATCTTTGTTTCCTCTCTGCCAACCAGTTTTCTATCCACCTCAATACATTTCCCCCAATCCCATGAGCTTTAATTTTGCACAATAATCTCTTATGTGGGACTTTGTCAAATGCCTTCTGAAAGTCCAAATATACCACATCGACTGGCTCCCCCTTGTCGACTGTACTGGTTACCTCTTCAAAGAATTCCAACAGATCTGTCAAGCATGATTTTCCCTTCATAAATCTATGCTGACTCTGACTGATCCTGCCACTGCTTTCTAAATGTTCTGCTATAATGTCCTTGATAATGGATTCAAGCATTTTCCCCACTACCGATGTTAGGCTTACTGGCCTATAATTCCCTGCTTTCTCTCTACCACCCTTTTTGAATATCGGAGTGACGTGAGCAACCCGCCAAGGATGGGTATAGAGGGATACGGCACAAAGACGTGCTGAAGGTTTCGGCAAAGGTTGGTATCATGATCAGCACAGGCTTGGAGGGCCGAAGGGCCTGTTCCTGTGCGGTATTGTTCTTTGTTATCTTTGTGTAGAGTTTGCACGTTCTGCGTGGGTTTCCTCTGGGTGCTCCGGTTTCCTTCCACAACCAAAAGATGTGCAGGTTAGCTGGATTGGCCATGGTAAAAGAAAATTGACCCTTAGTGTTCAAAAGGTTAGGTGGGGTTACGGGGATGAGGGTGGAGGTGTGGGCATAGGTGGGGTGCTCTTTCCAATGGCTGGTGCAGACTCTTATCGGCCGAATGGCCTCTTCCTGCACTGTATATTCTATGATACCCTGCACATCTTTGGGTTGTGAGGGTGAAACCCAGGAGACACAGTGAGAATGTGTAAACTCCACACAGACAGTGAGCCGGTTCCAGGATTGAACCCGTGTCCTCGGGAAGAATAAAAAGTTATCTTATTTTCCAAATGGTGAGAGGTTGCAGAGCTCTGAGATGCACCCCAGCATTGACCCCCTCAAGGCAAACTTTATTTTCTCCAGCCTGAGAAACCCAGCCATGTCACGGACCCAGGTCCCTACACTCGGGGGCTTCGAGTCCCTCCACATTAACAAGATCCGTCTCCGGGCTCCCAGGGAGGCAAAGGCCAGGACGTCAGCCTCTTTCGCCCTCTGAACTCCCGGGTCTTCCGACACTCCAAAGATCGCCACCTCTGGACTCGGCACCACCCGCGTCCGAAGCACCTTGGACATTGCCTTGGTAAACCCCTGCCAGTATCCACCAAGCTTCGGGCATGCCCAAAACATATGGACATGGTTTGCTGGGCTTCCCATGCACCTCGCACATCTGTCTTCCACCCCAAAAAACTTGCTCATCCTCGCCGCCGTCATGTGTGCCCGGTGTACCACCTTAAACTGTATCAGACTGAGCCGGGCACATGATGAGGAATTAACCCTGCTTAGGGCATCCGCCCACAGACCCGCCTCTAACTCCCCACCTAGCTCTTTCTCCCACTTGCCCTTCAGTTCCTCCCCCGGGGCTTCCTCCGCCTCCAACAACTCCTGATCGATATCCGACACTTTCCCCTCCCCCACCCAGGAACCGGACCTGTATCCCCCGTGGCGGGTACGCGGGAAAGCCAACACCTGTTTCCTCAGAAAGTCCCGCACTTGTAAATATCTGAAACCATTCCCCGGCGGCAGCTTGAACTTTTCCTCCAGCACCTTCAGACTGGGAAAACACCCGTCTATGAATAGATCTCCCATCCGTCTAATTCCTGCTCTCTGCCAGCTCCGGAACCCGCCATCTATCCTGCCCGGTGCGAACCTGTGATTATTGCAAATCGGGGTCCAGACTGACGCACTCTCCACCTTCTTATACCTCCTCCCATTGCCCCCAGATCCTCAGTGCCGCCGCCACCGGGCTAGTGGAGTACTGGGCTGGTGAGAACGGCAGAGGTGCCGTTACCAATGCTCCCAAACTGGTGCCTTTGCATGACGCCGCCTCCATCCGCTCCCATGCCGACCCCTCCCGCATTACCCACTTCCTAATCATCGCTATATTCGCCGCCCAGTAGTAGTTGCAGAAGTTCGGCAGCGCCAGCCCACCCTCAGCCCGACTGCACTCCAACAACATTTTCTTCACCGCGGGGTTTGATTCAAAGAACAAAGAAATGTACAGCACAGGAACAGGCCCTTCGGCCCTCCAAGCCCGGGCCGACCATGCTGCCCGACTAAACTACAATCTTCTACACTTCCTGGGTCCGTATCCCTCTATTCCCATCCTATTCATGTATTTGTCAAGATGCCCCTTAAATGTCACTATCGTCCCTGCTTCCGCCACCTCCTCCGGTAGCGAGTTCCAGGCACCCACTACCCTCTGCGTAAAAAACTTGCCTCGTACATCTACTCTAAACCTTGCCCCTCTCACCTTAAACCTATGCCCCCTAGTAATTGACCCCTCTACCCTGGGGAAAAGCCTCTGACTATCCACTCTGTCTATGCCCCTCATAATTTTGTAGACCTCTATCAGGTCTCCCCTCAACCTCCTTCGTTCCAGTGAGAACAAACCGAGTTTATTCAACCGCTGCTCATAGCTAATGCCCTCCATACCAGGCAACATTCTGGTAAATCTCTTCTGCACCCTCTCTAAAGCCTCCACATCCTTCTGGTAGTGTGGCGACCAGAATTGAACACTATACTCCAAGTGTGACCTAACTAAGGTTCTATACAGCTGCAACATGACTTGCCAATTCTTATACTCAATGCCCCGGCCAATGAAGGCAAGCATGCCGTATGCCTTCTTGACTACCTTCTCCACCTGTGTTGCCCCTTTCAATGACCTGTGGACCTGTACTCCTAGATCTCTTTGACTTTCAATACTCTTGAGGGTTCTACCATTCACTGTATATTCCCTACCTGCATTAGACCTTCCAAAATGCATTACCTCACATTTGTCCGGATTAAACTCCATCTGCCATCTCTCCGCCCAAGTCTCCAAACAATCTAAATCCTGCTGTATCCTCAGACAGTCCTCATCGCTATCCGCAATTCCACCAACCTTTGTGTCGTCTGCAAACTTACTAATCAGACTAGTTACATTTTCTCCAAATCATTTATATATACTACAAACAGCAAAGGTCCCAGCACTGATCCCTGTGGAACACCACTGGTCACAGCCCTCCAATTAGAAAAGCATCCTTCCATTGCTACTCTCTGCCTTCTATGACCAAGCCAGTTCTGTATCCACCTTGCCAGCTCACCCCTGATCCCGTGTGACTTCACCTTTTGTACTAGTCTACCATGAGGGACCTTGTCAAAGGCCTTACTGAAGTCCATATAGACAACATCTACTGCCCTACCTGCATCAATCATCTTAGTGACCTCCTCGAAAAACTCTATCAAGTTAGTGAGACACGACCTCCCCTTCACAAAACCATGCTGCCTCTCACTAATACATCCATTTGCTTCCAAATGGGAGTAGATCCTGTCTCGAAGAATTCTTTCCAGTAATTTCCCTACCACTGAAGTAAGGCTCACCGGCCTGTAGTTCCCTGGATTATCCTTGCTACCCTTCTTAAACAGAGGAACACCATTGGCTATTCTCCAGTCCTCCGGGACATCCCCTGAAGACAGTGAGGATCCAAAGATTTCTGTCAAGGCCTCAGCAATTTCCTCTCCAGCCTCCTTCAGTATTCTGGGGTAGATCCCATCAGGCCCTGGGGACTTATCTACCTTAATATTTTTTAAGACACCCAACACCTCGTCTTTTTGAATCTCAATGTGACCCAGGCTATCTACACACCCTTCTCCAGACTCAACATCTACCAATTTCTTCTCTTTGGTGAATACTGATGCAAAATATTCATTTAGTACCTCGCCCATTTCCTCTGGCTCCACACATAGATTCCCTTGCCTATCCTTTAGTGGGCCAACCCTTTCCCTGGCTACCCTCTTGCTTTTTATGTACGTGTAAAAAGCCTTGGGATTTTCCTTAACCCTATTTGCCAATGACTTTTCGTGACCCCTTCTAGCCCTTCTGACTCCTTGCTTAAGTTCCTTCCTACTTTCCTTATATTCCACACAGGCTTTGTCTGTTCCCAGCCTTTTAGCCCTGACAAATGCCTCCTTTTTCTTTTTGACGAGGCCTACAATATCTCTCGTTATCCAAGGTTCCCGAAAATTGCCGTATTTAGCCTTCTTCCTCACAGGAACATGCCGGTCCTGAATTCCTTTCAACTGACACTTGAAAGCCTCCCACATGTCAGATGTTGATTTGCCCTCAAACATCTGCCCCCAATCTATGTTCTTCAGTTCCCGCCTAATATTGTTATAATTAGCCTTCCCCCAATTTAGCACATTCATCCTAGGACCACTCTTATCCTTGTCCACCAGTACTTTAAAACTTACTGAATTGTGGTCACTGTTACTGAAATGCTCCCCTACTGAAACATCTACCACCTGGCCGGGCTCATTCCCCATACCAGGTCCAGTACCGCCCCTTCCCTAGTTGGACTATCTACATATTGTTTTAAGAAGCCCTCCTGGATGCTCCTTACAAACTCCGCCCCGTCTAAGCCCCTGGCACTAAGTGAGTCCCAGTCAATATTGGGGAAGTTGAAGTCTCCCATCACCACAACCCTGTTGTTTTTACTCTTTTCCAAAATCTGTCTACCTATCTGCTCCTCTATCTCCCGCTGGCTGTTGGGAGGCCTGTAGTAAACCCCCAACATTGTGACTGCACCCTTCTTATTCCTGATCTCTACCCATATAGCCTCACTGCCCTCTGAGGTGTCCTCCCGCAGTACAGCTGTGATATTCTCCCTAACCAGTAGCGCAACTCCGCCTCCCCTTTTACATCCCCCTCTATCCCGCCTGAAACATCTAAATCCTGGAACGTTTAGCTGCCAATCCTGCCCTTCCCTCAACCAGGTCTCTGTAATGGCAACAACATCATAGTTCCAAGTACTAATCCAAGCTCTAAGTTCATCTGCCTTACCCGTAATACTTCTTGCATTAAAACACATGCACTTCAGGCCACCAGACCCGCTGTGTTCAGCAACTTCTCCCTGTCTGCTCTGCCTCAGAGCCATACTGTCCCAATTCCCTAGTTCTCCCTCAATGCTCTCACCTTCTGACCTATTGCTCCCGTGCCCACCCCCCTGCCATACTAGTTTAAACCCTCCCGTGTGACACTAGCAAACCTCGCGGCCAGGATATTTATGCCTCTCCGGTTTAGATGCAACCCGTCCTTCTTATATAGGTCACACCTGCCCCGGAAGAGCTCCCAGTGGTCCAGATAACGGAAACCCTCCCTCCAACACCAGCTGTTTAGCCACGTGTTTAGCTGCTCTATCTTCCTATTTCTAGCCTCACTGGCACGTGGCACAGGGAGTAATCCCAAGATTACAACCCAAGAGGTCCTGTCTTTTAACTTTCTGCCTAGCTCCCTGAACTCCTGCTGCAGGACCTCATGCCCCTGGGGCATGATTCGCCCACACAAAGCCCAAAACAATCTTGTTCACCCGCTTTAAAAAGGCCTTAGGGAGGAAGTTGGGGAGGCACTGAAATCCAAACAAAAATCTGGGGAGGACTGTCATTTTCACGGCCTGTACCCTCCCCGCCAGCGACAGCGGGAGCATATCCCATCTTTTGAAGTCCCCTTCCATTTGCTCCACCAGCCGGGTTAGGTTGAGCCTGTGTAATGCCTCCCATTTCCGAGCCACCTGTATTCCCAGGTAGCGAAAGCACCTCTCTACCACCTGAGCGACAGCTCCTTCAGTCTCCTCTCCTGCCCCCCTTGCCTGGATCACGAACAATTCACTTTTTCCCATGTTCAATTTATACCCTGAAAACCTGCCAAATTCCCCCAACATCTGCATATCTCCCCCCCCCCCCCCCCCCCCCCCCCACCGGGTCCGTAATGTACAAGAGCAGATCGTCCGCGTAAAGCGAAACCCGGTGCTCCACCCCCCCCTCCCCGAACCAGCCCCTGCCACTTCCTTGATGCTCTAGAGTGCCATGGCCAATGGCTCTATAGCCAGAGCGAACAGCAACGGGGAGAGAGGGGGCACCCCTGCCTCATCCCTCGGTGTAACTTAAAATACCCAACTTCAGCCGGTTCGTGCACACGCTCGCTACCGGCGCCTGGTAGAGCAATCGCACCCAGTCGATGAAGCCCTCACCAAAGCCAAACCTTCCCAGTGTCTCCCAAAGATACTCCCACTCCACCCGATCAAAAGCCTTCTCCACGTCCATCGCAACCACCACCTCCGCCTCCTCTCCTTCTGAGGGCATCATAATTACATTTGAAAGCCTCCGGACATTAGCATTGAGCCGTCTGCCCTTAACAAATCCAGTTTGGTCCTCCCCTATCACCCCCGGGACACCGTCTTCTATCCTCGTGGCAAGAATCTTAGCCAGCAGGTTGGCATCTACGTTCAAAAGTGAAATCTGCCTATGTGACCCACATTGCTCCGGGTCTTTTTCTCGTTTAAGGATGAGCGAAATTGAGGCTCCTCATTAAAGGTCCTCCCCAGCAGTGGGCACAACACCTCTGAGAACATCTTATAAAATTCGACCGGGTAACCGTCCGGCCCCGGAGCCTTGCCCGACTGCATGCCCTCCGGTCCTTTAACCATTTCCTCTGCCTCAATCGGGGCCCCCAGCCCCTCGACCAGGTCCTCCTCCACCCTCGGAAACCTCAACTGATCCAGGAACTGCCTCATCCCTTCCACACCAGGCGGGGGTTCCAACTGTTATAGTTTGCTATAAAATTCTTTAAAAACGTTGTTCACCCCCACTGGGTCCAAGACCATGTTACCCTCCCTATTCCTTACTGCCCCAATCTCCCTGGCCGCCTCTCTCTTCCTAAGCTGGTGCGCCAGCATCCTGCTCGCCTTTTCCCCATATTCGTAGACCGCCCCCTTTGCCTTCCTCAACTGTTCCACCGCTCTCCCCGTGGTCAACAACTCAAACTCCGCCTGCAGCTTCCGACGTTCCCTCAGGAGCCCAGCGTCCGTGGCCTCCGCATATCTCCTATCCACTCGAAGTATCTCCTCCACTAATCTCTCCCTCTCCGCTCGTTCCTCCTTTTCTCTACGGGACCGAATCGAAATTAGTTCCCCTGTTACAATTGCTTTCAGAGCCTCCCAAACCACCGCTGCTGATACCTCTCCCGTATTGTTTGTATCCAGGTAATTCTGGATGAACTTATTCACCCGCCCGCAGACCGCTTCGTCCGCTAACAACCCCACATCCAGTCTCCACAAGGCGCGCTGCCCTCTCTCCTCACCCGCCTCATAAATCCTACATCGTCCCAGTTTGGAGCGTATACATTCACCAGCACCACCCGTATACCCTTCAACTTCCCACTCACCATAATATATCTACCCCCCTTAGCCACAATTCCTCCAGCCTCAAACGCCACCCGCTTGCTGATCAATATCGCTACCCCACAGGTCTTTGAGTCCAGCCCAGAGTGCAACACCTGACCAACCCAACCCTTTCTCAATCTCGTCTGGTCTATAATTTTTAGAGGAGTCCCCCCCCCCCCCCGCACACCCGCTCCCCCGAGGAATTAGGAAAGTTAATAGATTCCCACACACTCAATCCCACTCAATCACTCCATCACACATGTTCTCTTCCCCCCCCCACACACTGCACTCGCTCGCCCGCTCCCCCCGCATGTCTGCTCCCCCGCGAGCCTGCTCCCCCCACGCGTCCGCTCCCCCGCACGCCCGCTCCCCCGCACGCCCGCTCCCCCGCACGCCCGCTCCCCCGCACGCCCGCTCCCCCGCACGCCCGCTCCCCCGCACGCCCGCTCCCCCGCACGCCCGCTCCCCCGCACGCCCGCTCCCCCGCACGCCCGCTCCCCCGCACGCCCGCTCCCCCGCACCCCCGCTCCCCCGCACCCCCGCTCCCCCGCACCCCCGCTCCCCCGCTCCCCCGCACCCCCGCTCCCCCGCACCCCCGCTCCCCCGCACCCCCGCTCCCCCGCACCCCCGCTCCCCCGCTCCCCCGCACCCCCGCTCGCCCGCTCGCCCGCTCCCCCGCTCGCCCGCTCCCCCGCAGGCCCGCTCCCCCCCCCCCCCCGCAGGCCCGCTCCCCCCCCCCCCCGCAGGCCCGCTCCCCCCCCCCCCCCCCCGCAGGCCCGCTCCCCCCCCCCGCAGGCCCGCTCCCCCCCCCCCGCTCGTCCGCTCCCCCCCCCCGCACGCCCGCTCCCCCCCCCCGCACGCCCGCTCCCCCCCCGCACGCCCGCTCCCCCCCCGCACGCCCGCTGCCAATTTCCTCTCTAGCCTCCTTCAGTATTCTGAGGTAGATCCCATCAGGCCCTGGGGACTTATCTACTTTAATATTTTTCCAAGACGCCCAACGGGGCAGCACGTCGCCTTATGGATAGCGCAATTGCTTCACAGCTCCAGGGTCCCAGGTTTCAATTCCGGCTTGGGGCACTGTCTGTGCGTGTCTGCACATCCTCCCCGTGTGTGCGTAGGTTTCCTCCGGGTGCTCCGGTTTCCTCCCACAGTCCAAAGATGTGCAGGTTAGGTGGATTGGCCATGATAAATTGCCCTTAGTGTCCAAAATTGCCCTTAGTGTTGGGTGGGGTTACTGGGTTATGGGGATAGGGTGGCGGTGTTGACCTTGGGTAGGGTGCTCTTTCCTAGAGCCGGTGCAGACTCAATGGGCCGAATGACCTCCTTCTGCACTGTAAATTCTATGATAATCTATGAAACACCTCGTCTTTTTGGATCTCCATGTGACCCAGGCTATCTACACATCCTTCTCAAGACTCAACATCCACCAATTCTTTCTCTTTGGTGAATACTGATGCAAAGTATTCATTTAGTACCTCGCCCATTTCCTCTGACTCCACACATAGATTCCCTTGCCTATCCTTCAGTGGGCCAACCCTTTCCCTGGCTACCCTCTTGCTTTTTATGTACGTGTAAAAAGCCTTGGGATTTTCCTTAACCCTATTTGCCAATGACTTTTCGTGACCCCTTTTAGCCCTCCTGACTCCTTGCTTAAGTTCCTTCCTACTTTCCTTATATTCCACACAGGCTTCGCCTGTTCCCAGCCTTCTAGCCCTGACAAATGCCTCCTTTTTCTTTTTGACGAGGCCTACAATATCTCTCGTCATCCATGGTTCCCGAAAATTGCCGTATTTATCCTTCTTCCTCACAGGAACATGCCGGTCCTGAATTCCTTTCAACTGACACTTGAAAGCCTCCCACATGTCAGATGTTTCTTTACCCTCAAACATCCGCCCCCAATCTAGATTCTTCAGTTCCTGTCTAATTAGCCTTCCCCCAATTTAGCACATTCACCGTAGGACCACTCTTATCCTTGTCCACTAGCACTTTAAAACTTACTGAATTGTGGTCACTGTTCCCGAAATGCTCCCCTACTGAAACTTCTACCACCTGGCCGGGCTCATTCCCCAATACCAGGCCCAATACAGTCCCTGGCCCTATTTCCTAGTAGATAAAGTAACTTAACTCAGGGATTCGCGGCCTAGTTTCTGGGGAGCAGTCTCGGGATCTGCGGCCTAGTCTCCGGGGAGCAGTCTCGGGAATTCTTGCCTATTATCCAGGGAGCAGTCTCGGGGATTCGCAGCCTAGTCTCCAGGGAGCAGTCTCGGGGATTCGAGGTCTCGTCTCCAGGGAGCGGTCTCGGAGATTTGCGGCCTAGTCTCCAGGGAGCAGTCTCGGGGATTCGCGGTCTAGTCTCCAGGGAGCAGTCTCAGGGATTTGCGGCCTCGTCTCCAGGGAGCAGTCTTGGGGATTCGCGGCCTAGTCTCCAGGGAGCAGTCTCGGGGATTTGCGGCCTAGTCTCCAGGGAGCAGTCTCAGGGATTCGCGGCCTCGTCTCCAGGGAGCAGTCTTGGGGATTCGCGGCCTAGTCTCCAGGGAGCAGTCTCCGTGATTCAGGGTGTAGTCTCCAGGGAGCAGCCTCGGGGATTCGCGGCCTAGTCTCCGGGAGCAGTCTTGGGGATTCGCGGTCTAGTCTCCAGGGAGCAGCCTTGGGAATTCGCGGTCTAGTCTCCGGGGAGGAGTCTCGGGATCTACAGCCCGGTATCCAGGGAACAAGCTCGGGGATTCACGGCCTGGCCTCCGGGGAGCTGTCTCTGGGATTGGCGGTCTACTCTCCAGTGAGTTGGCTCGGGCATTCACGGCCTGGTCTCCAGTGAGGTGTCCCGGGGATTCTCACCCTCGTATCCAGGGAGCAGTATCTGGGATTCTCGCCCTCATATCCAGGGAGCAGTCTCGGCGATTCACGGCCTAGTATCTAGGGAGCAGTATCAGGGATTCACGGCCTAATATCCTGGGAGAAGTATCGGGGATTCTCACCCTCATGTCCAGGGAGCAGTCTCGGGGATTCACGGCCTAGTATCCAGGAGCAGTATTGGGGATTCTCACCCTCATATCCAGGGAGCAGTCTCGGGGATTCACGGTTTAGTCTCCAGGGCGTAATCTCAGGGATTCACGGCCTAGTCTCCGGGAAGCTGTCTTGGGATCTGCGGCCTCGTCTCCAGGGAGTAGTTTCGGGGATTCACGGCCTAGTCTCTGGGGAGCAGTGTTGGGGTCTGCGGCCTAGTCTCCAGAGAACAGTCTCGGTGATTCGCGGCCTAGTCTCCAGGGAGCAGTCTTGGGGCCTAGTCTCCAGGGAGCATTCCCGGTTTCTGCGGCCGAGTCTCCAGGGAGCAGTCTCGTGGATTCACGGCCTAGTCTCAGGGAGCACTCCTCGGGGATTCACGACCTAGTCTCTGGGAAACAGTCTCAGGAATGAGGCCTGGTCTCCAGGGAGCAGTCTCGGGGATTCACGGCCTAGTCTCCGGGAAACAGTCTCGGGAATGAGGCCTGGTCTCCAGGGAGCAGTCTCGGGGATTCACGGCCTAGTCTCCGGGAAACAGTCTCGGGAATGAGGCCTGGTCTCCAGGGAGCAGTCTCGGGGATTCACGGCCTCGTCTCCAGGGAGTAGTTTCGGGGATTCACGGCCTAGTCTCCAGGGAGCAGTCTCGGGATCTGCGGCTTAGTCTCCAGGGAGTAGTCTTGGTACAAAGTCCGTATTCACTCTGTCTAAATGATTCTTTGTTTGTTTAGGAGGATTTATCTCCAATAGCCTGGCGGTTATGACTGATGCGGTTCACATGCTGGCTGATGTCCTGGGGATTGCTGCTTCCTTGGTCGCAATTTACCTTTCTGAAAAGTCCCCAAGCACCCGGTTTACCTTCGGCTGGCATCGCTTTGGTACGTCAGCTGAATCTCCTTCACTGTGAGGGCATTGCTTTACCATGTTCACTCGCTCAGGGATTTTTAAAAAGGTTTTGATGAGCTAGATTGGTGACAACGTTCTGTTTTTTCTCATCGAAGGATCGATCACAAAGTATCTTCTTGTTTATTTTGTTGGCTCCTGCACGGGCACCCTGACATTTACCCAACAGACGGTGAGATATTGATTTCCTTGTGTGTCACAGAATCTCTGAAAGGGAATTCTACCCACTCCCAGTCCCCTGATGGGAGCAGAGTGTGACTGGACCAGGGCTGTTTATTGGACAGCTGTTCAGAATATAATCACCGAACGAAACTGAAAACTTTCGCTTTTGGGTTGTTCCTGTTTTGTGAGTATTTAGGGTCGAAACTGAGCACAGAGACATCAGAATGAGAAATTGACAAAGAAGAACATGGGACCAAGTAGAATCATGGGATGACCTGGCAGGAACGTGGAGAGACAATATAACACCAAGGTCAAATTCTAAATGGGGCGGAGGAGCAGAGGAACCTGGGTGTATCTGTTCCGAGATCATTGAAGGTGGCAGGGCAGGTGGAGAGAGCAGCTAATAAAGCAGAGAGTATCCTGGGCTTTATTAATAGGGGCACAGAGTACAAGACAGAGGAGGTTATACTGAACTATACAAGACACTAGTTAGACCTGAGCTGGAATATTGAGTACAGTTCTGGGCACCACACTACAGGAAGGACGGGGGGTGGCACGGTGATGCAGTGGTTAGCATTGCTGCCTCATGGCACTGAGGACTTGGCCGGTTCGATCCCGGCCTCGAGTCACTGTCTGTGGAGTCTGCACGTTCTCCCTGTGTCTGCGTGGATTTCCTCCGGGTGCTCTGATTTCCTCTTGCAGTCCAAAGACTTGCAGTTAGGTGGATTGGTCGCGCTTAATTGCTCCTTAGTGTCCAAAGGGTTGGGTGGGGATACAGGGCTAGAGTGGGCCGAGGTGCTCTTTCAGAGGGTCGGGGCATACTCGATGGGCCGAATGCTCTCCGATTGATATTTGATCCACTTGGGCCCACCCCATTCCCAAGAACCAGCTCCAGTAGCGCCTCCTTTCTCATTGGACTGGGAACATACAGAACGGGTATTGGGTGTCTGAAATTTGCTGTCGCGGTTGGTGTCCGATTCATTTAAAGATGTACCTGAATCTGTATCTGAAATGCTGGAACCTGCGAGGCTGTGGACCAGGTGTTGGCACAGACAGGATGGGCTGAATGGTCTCTTTCTGCCCCTAAACCTTTTTATAATCCATACTGCTGGAGAAGACTTCCCTGAACACACTGTAGGAGCCATCGCCCCCCTTCTGTCCTTTACACTAATACTATCGCAGCCTGGATTTGGATAACTAAAGTCCCCCATTCTCACCACTCGGCCATTTTACACCTCTGTCTAATTTATTTGCAAGATTGTGACTTTACTCTTCCTCAACCTGGAAAGGAGGCATCCTGGAGGTGATCCAAAGAAAAATCTGGAATATTACCTTAAATTAAAGTGAGAGAATATGACAAAGGGACATTAATACCGCCCAGTCCCATTGCCTCAGCATCTCTGGCCTTGCTCTGTTACTGAAACCCTCATCCCTTTGTCTGCTGCTCATCCCCCCCCTCCCCTGCCCTGTGCTAGCTGACCCCCCCCCCTGTTGTGAAATACCTACATTTTAACATATGCCAACGGTCCAGGTTTTTCTGTCCTGGAGAGCTGACCCCATTTCACCAGGCAGCGGCACCCCGGGGTGGGTCTGTTCCCTACAACGTTCACTGCCACCCAATGAGAGGGCCAGGGTCCCAGCGGCCTCGTTAGTGCCATCGACAGCGGTTGTCAGTTTTGAGACTGGAGATTGAGGATGACGGTATAAAGGTGAGGCGCCCTCAAAGGGCCAGTAGTTTTTGTGGGGAAGCCCAAATGAACAATTCGCAAAGTTCCACTGTCCCACCTTCCCCCATTACCCTGGCAGACCTTAGAAGATGGGATGGGAGGGGGGGGGGGTCATGTTTCATCAGCAGCGCCATTGCCACGGAGGTGCCCATTGCTACCCCGCTGTGGGTCATGGAGTGTCCATAAAGGAAGCACCCCCTTAGCAACCTCCTCCAAAGTCACCAGGGTTCACCTCGCATTCTCCAATGCCGTCCTCCGAATTCAAGGTAGGGACATGGCCCTTAATTTGTCCCTTAAGTGGATCAATTGGCATTGCTGAGGGTGCAATATACCATGATGGCAGAAAGACTCCCCTCCCAACACCGTCCCCATCACATTGTCAATCCCCTGCCTCAAAGTTCAACCCGAATGGGCAGTGAAAGTTCAGCCCTTCCGTTCAAATGTTTCCAGGGCCTCTGCTCTCCCTATCTACATAATCGCACCCCACCCCAAAACTCTCCCTATCTCCGTAATCTCCTCTGCCCCAGAACCCTCCCTATCTCTGTGACCCTGTAGCCCCCAAACTCTCCCTTTCTCTGTAACCTCCTCCAGCCCCGACAACGTGGCTGCAGGGATGGTGTAGGAGGGAGGGTTCCAGGTACGTGGATAATTGGAGCACATTCTGGGGAAGGTGGGACCTGTACAGACAGGACGGTTTGCAGCTGAACCAGAGGGGCACCTGGGAAGGAAATTTGCTACGGCTTGTCGGGGGGTGGGGTTAAATTAATTTGTCCGGGGGCTGGGGAAACGAGCTGTGATCCAGAAGCCAGTGTTGAGAGTAGTGAGGTACTGAGGAGGGTATCAAGGTCGCAGGAGTGTACCGGCAGACAGAAAGGTGAGTTGAAGTGTGTCTACTTCAATGCAAGGAGCATCCGGAATAAGGTAGGTGAACCTGGAGCGTGGATTGGTACTTGGGACTACGATGTTGTGGCCATTACGGAGACATGGTTAGAACAGGGACAGGAATGGTTGTTGGAAGTTCCGGGGTTTAGATGTTTCAGTAAGAGTAGGGAAGGTGGTAAAAGAGGTGGAGGAGTAGCATTGTTAATCAAGGATAGTTTAACGTCTGCAGAAAGGCAGTTCGAGGGGGATCTGCCTACTGAGGTAATATGGGCCGAAGTTAGAAATAGGAAAGGAGCGATCACATTGTTAGGAGTTCTCTATAGGCCCCCAAATAGCAATAGAGATGTGGAGGAAGAAATTGCAAAACAGGTTATGGATAGGTGTGGAGGTCTTAGGGTAGTTGTCATGGGTGACTTTAGCTTTCCAAATATTGATTGGAACCTCTATAGGTCGAACAGTTCAGATGGGGCAGTTTTTGTACAGCGTGTGCAGGAGGGTTTCCTGACACAATATGTGGATAGGCCGACAAGAGGGGGGGGGCACATTGGATTTGGTACTGGGTAATGAACCGGGCCAAGTGTTAGATTTGTTTGTGGGAGAGCACTTTGGAGATAGCGACCACAATTCGATGTCTTTCACTATTGCAATGGAGAGGGATAGTGCCATACGGCAGGGCAAGGTTTATAATTGGAGGAGGGGTAATTATGATGCGATTAGGCAAGAATTAGGGAGCATAAGATGGGAACAGAAACTGTCAGGGAAAGGCACAAATGAAAAGTGGAGCTTGTTCAAGGAACAAATACTGCGTGTCCTTGATAGGTATGTCCCTATCAGGCAGGGAGGAAATGGCCGTGTGAGGGAACCATGGTTCACAAAAGAGGTTGAATGTCTTGTCAAGAGGAAAAAGGAAGAGTATGTAAGGATGAGAAAACAAGGTTCAGTAGGGTCGCTTGAGGGTTACAAGGTAGCAAGGAATGAGCTGAAAAAAGGGCTTAGGAGAGCTAGGAGGGGGCATGAGAAGTCCTTGGTGGGTCGGATCAAGGAAAACCCCAAAGCTTTTTACTCTCCTGTGAGAAATAAAAGAATGACCAGGGTGAGGGTAGGGCCAGTCAAGGACAGTAGTGGGATCTTGTGCATGGAGTCAGAAGAAATAGGAGAGGTGTTGAATGAATACTTTTCTTCAGTGTTCACAAAGGAGAGGGGCCATGTTTTTGAGGATGAGAGTGTGATTTAGCGGGTAGGCTGGAGGAAGTAGATGTTCTGAGGAAGGACGTATTAGCAATTTTGAAAAACCTGAGGGTCGACAAGTCCCCTGGGCCAGATGGGATATACCCAAGGATTCTTTGGGAGGCAAGGGATGAGATTGCAGAGCCTTTGGCTTTGATCTTTGGGTCCTCTCTGTCCACGGGGATAGTGCCAGAGGACTGGAGAGTGGCGAATGTTGTTCCTCTGTTCAAGAAAGGGAATAGGAATGACCCTGGTAATTATAGGCCAGTTAGTCTTTCTTCGGTGGTCGGGAAGATAATGAAAAAGGTCCTGAAGGATAGGATTTATGACCATTTGGAAAGATGCAGCTTAATCCGGGATAGTCAACACGGGTTTGTGAAGGGTAGGTCTTGCCTCACAAATTTGATTGAATTCTTTGAGGAGGTAACTAAGAGTGTAGATGAAGGTAGAGCAGTTGATGCCGTATACATGGATTTTAGTAAGGCATTTGATAAGGTTCCCCATGGTCGGCCCATGAAGAAAGTAAGGAGGTGTGGGATAGAGGGAAATTTGGCCAATTGGATAAGTAACTGGCTATCACATAGAAGACAGGGGGTGGTGGTGGATGGAAAATGTTCAGACTGGAGACCAGTTACCAGCGGTGTACCACAGGGATCAGTGCTGGGTCTTCTGCTATTTGTGATTTTTATCAATGACTTGGAGGAGGGGGCTGAAGGGTGGGTCAGTGGATTTGCTGATGACACCAAGATTGGTGGAGTAGTGGATGAGGTGGAGGGCTGTTGTCGGCTGCAAAGAGACATTGATAGGATGCAGAGCTGGGCTGAAAAACGGCAGATGAAGTTTAACCCTGATAAGTGCGAGGTGATTCATTTTGTTAGGAAAAATTTGAATGTGGATTACAGGGTCAACGGCAGGGGTCTGAAGAATGTGGAGGAACAGAGAGATCTTGGGGTTCATGTCCACAGATCTCTGAAGGTTGCCACTCAAGTGGATAGAGCCGTGAAGAAAGCTGATAGTGTGTTAGAGTTTATTAACATGGGGCTTGAGTTGAAGATCGCAGGGTTATGCTTCAACTGTACAAGACCCTGGTGAGACCACATTTGGAGTATTGTGTGCAGTTCTGGTCACCTCATTATAGGAAGGATGTGGAAGCATTGGAAAGGGCGCAAAGGAGATTTACCAGGATGCTACCTGGTTTGCAGGATAGGTCTTATGAGGAAAGGTTGAGGGAGCTAGGGCTTTTCTCTTTGGAGCGAAGGAGGATGAGAGGCAACTAAATAGAGGTTATAAGATAATGAGGGGGATAGATAGAGTGGACGTTGAGAGACTATTTCCTCGGGTAGATGTAGCTGTTACACGAGGGCATAACTATAAGATTCAGGGTGGGAGATATAGGAGGGATGTCCGAGGTAGGTTCTTTACTCGGAGAGTGGTTAGAGTGTGGAATGGACTGCCTGCTGTGATAGTGGAGTTGGACACTTTAGGAACTTTCAAGCGGTTATTGGATAGGCACATGGAGCACACCAGAATGACAGGGAGTGGGATAGCTTGATCTTGGTTTCGGACAATGCTCGACACAACATCGAGGGCCGAAGGGCCTGTTTTGTGCTATACTGTTCTATGTTCTATGTTCTAACCCTCCCTATCTCTGTAACCTCCTCCAGCCCCCAATCTCTCCCTATCTCTGTCAACTCCTCCAGCCCCCAAACCCTCCCTATCTCGTAACCTCCTCCAGCCCCTACAACCCTCCTTATCTCTGTAACCTTATCCAGCCCCAACAATCCTCCCCATCTCTGTAACCTCCTCCAGCCCCCAAACCCGCCCTATCTCGTAACCTCCTGCAGCCCCTACAATTCTCCCCATCTCTGTAACCTCCTCCATCCCCAAAACCCTCCCTATCTCTGTAACCTCCTCCAGCCCCCAAGCCCTCCCTATCTCTGTAAACTCCTCCATCCCCCAAACTCTCCCAATCTCTGTAATGTCCTCCATCCCCCAAACCCTCCCTATCTCTGTAATGTCCTCCATCCCCTAAACCCTCCCTATCTCTGTAAACTCCTCCAGTCCCCATACCCTCCCTATCTCTTTAACCTCCTCCAGTCCCCAAATCCTCCCTATCTCTGTAACCTCCTCCAGCGACAACTCTCCCTATCTCTGTAACCTCCTCCAGTCCCCAAATCCTCCCTATCTCTGTAACCTCCTCCAGCCCCGTCAACCCTCTCTGCACTGTAAATTCTATGATTCTATGAATCCCGTAACAGCCTCCCCGAACAGGCGCCGGAATGTGGCGACTAGGGGCTTTCCACAGTAACTTCATTTGAAGCCTACTTGTGACAATAAGCGATTTTCATTCATTCATTTTTCATCTGTAACCTCCTCCAGTCCCCAAATCCTCCCTATCTCTGTAACCTCCTCCAGCCCCGATAACCCTCCCTATCTCTGTAACCTCCTCCAGCCCCGACAACCCTCCCTATCCCTGTAACGTCCTCCAACCCCCTACAACCCTCCCTATCTCTGTGACCTCCTCCGTCCCCAAAACCATCCCTGTCTCTGTAACATCCTCCATCCCCCAAACCCTCCCTATCTCTGTAACCTCCTCCATCCCCAAAACCCTCCCTACCTCTGTAACCTCCTCCATCCCCAAAACCCTCCCTATCTCTGTAATTCCCTCCATCCCCAAAACCCTCCCTATCTCTGTAACCTCCTCCATCCCCAAAACCCTCCCTATCTCTGTAACCTCCTCCATCCCCAAAACCCTCCCTATCTCTGTAATCTCCTCCATCCCCAAAACCCTCCCTATCTCTGTAATTCCCTCCATCCCCAAAACCCTCCCTATCTCTGTAACCTCCTCCATCCCCAAAACCCTCCCTATCTCTGTAATCTCCTCCATCCCAAAAACCCTCCCTATCTCTGTAATTTCCTCCATCCCCAAGCCCTCCCTATCTCTGCAACCTCATCCAGCCCCCAAAACCCTCCCTATCTCTGTAATCTCCTCCATCCCCCAAACCGTCCCTATCTCTGTAAACCCCTCCATCCCCAAAACCCTCCCTATCTCTGTAACCTCCTCCATCCCCAAAACCCTCCCTATCTCTGTAACCTCCTCCATCCCCAAAACCCTCCCTATCTCTGTAATCTCCTCCATCCCCAAAACCCTCCCTATCTCTGTAACCTCCTCCATCTCCAAAACCCTCCCTATCTCTGTAACCTCCTCCTGAGATAACTGCATTCCTCCAATTCTGGCTTTATGAATATCGCTGATTTTAATTTCTCTAACAATCAGCATCACTGCCTTCAGCTGCTACCAAGCTCTGGAATTCCCTCCCTAAACCTCTTTGTGTCTCCTTTTTAAAAAAAAAACATTTTATTAAGGCATTTATCAATTTTTAACAACAATTTCAAGGAGAAAAACAACAAAGTACCCCCCACCCAAAAACCATACCCAACCAGCATGGCTGACACACACACAGTCCCCCTCCCCCACTAAAATCCCGTCTCAACCATCCCCCCAGCTCCCTCCCTCTCTAACCCCTCTCCTGTTAAAAAAAATCTGCTGACAGCTTAATTTTCCCCAAAGAGGGCGGCATGTGGCGCAGTGGTTAGCACTGGGACTGCGGTGTGGAGGTCCCAGGTTCGATTCCCGGCCTTGGGTCACTGTCCATGTGGAATTTGCACATTCTCCCCGTGTCTGTGTGGGTTTCGCCCCCACAACCCAAAGATGTGCAGGTCAGGTGGATTGGCCACGCTAAATTGCCCGTTAATTGGAAAAAAAATAATTGGATAATCTAAATTTAAAAAAAAAATTCCCCAAAGAAGTTGACAAACGGCTGCCACCTCCGGGCGAAACCCTACCGTCGATCCTCTCAGGGCGAACTTGATCTTCTCAAGCCTGAGGAACCCGCCCATGTCACTAATATCCTACCGACTGTCCTGGCTTGAGACAATTCACACCTCTTTAACCTGTGATTATCCCTTGCTCCAGTTGCTCTGTCTGGACCTGTAAAGACTTAATTACCTGCAAAGACTCACATTCAAAGTACTGTCTTGCATCTTTGACTTTGTCTATATATATGTTTTTGGAACCTACCTCTTCATTCACCTGAGGAACGAGCAGTGCTCCGAAAGCTAGTGATTCGAAACAAACAGACTTTAACCTGGTGTTGTAAGACTTCTTACTGTGCTCACCCCAGTCCAACGCCGGCATCTCCACATCATAGATATCACTTTGTGTAATATATATTACTCATTTGCTTCTTGCCAAGATGATCTTTAACTCAATGCGTCCCACAGTCCCACCTCTAATTCCTTGCCCAACACTTCCTCCCATTTTCTCTTCAACTCCCCTATCGGGGTTCCCTCCCATCCCATGAGCTGTTTATAAATTTCCGAGACCTTCCCCTCCCCCACTCCAATTTTTGACACTATCTTGTCCTGTATTCCCGTGCCTATCCTCCTTAAAGACACCTTTAAAACTGATCTTTTTGATCAAGCATTTGGTCACCTCCCTAAAATCTCTTGCTGTGATTTGAGCCAAATGATGTTTGCGTGCAGTCTTGTGAAGCACCTTGGGACCGATGTTAAAGATGCAATAGAAACACGTGTTGCTGCTCTTCTGGATGAGGTTGCAGTGAATAAAAATAAATGGAGAATTCATCAGGAGGATATTTCAAAGAGAGATAGCATAACTCCCAGGTGGATTAGTGGGGCTGGTTTAGCTCAGTGGGCTGGTCAGCTGGTTCGGGATGCAGAGCCAGGCCAGCAGCATGGGTTCAATTCCTGTACTGGCTGAGGGTGTTCATGAAGACCCCTCCTTCTCAACCTTGCCCCTTGCCTCAGGTGTGGTGACCCTCAGGTTAGACCACCACCAATCAGCTCTCCCCCCTCAAAGGGGCGAAAGCAGCCTGTGGTCATCTGGGACTATGGTGACTTTACTTCAGTGAAGACAGCTCTGCAATTGTTTTCGGAGATGTTGGCTGCAATGACGAGGTTTCAGCATCATTTGGAAGGTGAGTTAAATTGAATTGAAGAGCTTCCCTCATTCATAATCCCTGGGTTTTCTGCATCTTCGTTCAAGTCAAGAATTGAGTTAATTTTGTAAATAGTTTGTTCTTTCAAAGATCTAGCACAGGTGCAATGGCCTGAATGGTTTATTTTTGTGTTGTATAATTTCATGACTTTTATTTGGTGCACTCACTCCTGGATTTGTAGCTGAGGCTATTGTCGAGGAACGTGCGTGTCTGAAACCCGGCTGAATATCACTACTTTGGAATAACATTCTGTGATTAGTTGAGTCAGCAGAGAATTGTAATGTGAACTTTGTGCTGCTGGTCAGAGAATAATCACAGTTGGGTTAATCTGTACACTGAGCTTTCAACTCGACATCACCGCACTTAGAACCAGAATGGCTGTTGTGTTCTGTATAATCACAGTTCAAAGCTGTGAAAAATAACCTTCAGCTTCCAGCAAATATAATGCAGTGAAATCTTTATTAGAATGTTTTGATAAATTCTCTGGGGGAGGGAAGGACGGAGGTGTTATGATCATAGATAAAGTTAGAACAGCACAGGTTGATACTGCAGTTTGTCAAAAGCTGAACTTAGTGGCAGAACTTAGCACTGTTACTCTGATGTGTATTTTTAAATTGCAATATTTGACAATGTGGATTCATTTGTTTTTCTGAGTCGCAGGATCTCTTGCACAACCCCCACTCCCTAACATTGAGATAATACCTTTGGCCATTTAACCTCTGAGCGCCACTATGACGAGTTTCACCACACCCTCCTCCTTAAAACCACTTCCTCCTCCTTCATACCAGTAAGTTTATTGCACCCCCCCCCCTTCCCCAGCTCCCCATCACCTCTTTGGCTCAGTATTGATTTTATCTAATTGTGCTTACGTGAAGCACGCTGGGACATTATTTTAATAAGACGTGTGTTATATAAATGCAAAACGGTAGGGAGGGGACCTGTAAAATTTTCAGGTGACCAGCCTCCAAAATTCCTGCCCTCGTAACACCCGGGCTAATCCAAACAGGTCGGAGATAGGGCCTTGCTGGCTATTGTTGCTTAAACTCTGATTTATTTTGAGTTGTTTGTTGGTTATCTGCAATTGGCAGATATTATGGGTAGTGTCATTAATGCATTAGTGTTGGGTGGCACAGTGGTTAGCACAGTTGCTTCACAGCCCCAGGGACCCGCGTTCGATTCCCGGCTTGGGTCACTGTCTGTGCGGAGTCTGCGTGGGTTTCCTCCGGGTGCTCCGGTTTCCTCCCACAGTCCAAAGATTTGCAGGTTAGGTGGATTGGCCACGCTAAATTTCCCTTAGTGTCCACAAAAGGTGGGGTATTGAGTTCCAAAGAACAAAGAAATGTACAGCACAGGAACAGGCCCTTCGGCTCTCCAAGCCCGTGCCGACCATGCTGCCGTCTCAACTAAAATCTTCTGCACTTCCGGGGTCCATATCCCTCTATTCCCATCCTATTCATGTATTTGTCAAGATGCCCCTTAAACGTCACTATCGTCCCTGCTTCCACCACCTCCTCCGGCAGCGGGTTCCAGGCACCCACTACCTTCTGCGTAAAAAACGTGCCTCGTACATCTACTCTAAACCTTGCCCCTCTCACCTTAAACCTATGATCCCCGAGTATTTGACCCCTCTACCCTGGGAAAAAACCTCTGACTATCCACTCTGTCTATGCCCCTCATAATTTTGTAGACCTCCATCAGGTCACCCCTCAACATCCGTTGTTCCAGTGAGAACAAACCAAGTTTAATTCAACCTCTCCTCACAGCTGATGCCTTCCATACCAGGCAACATTCTGGTAAATCTCTTCTGCACCCTCTCTAAAGCCTCCACATCCTTCTGGTAGTGTGGCGACCAGAATTGAACACTATACTCCAAGTGTGGCCTAACCAAGGTTCTGTACAACTGCAACATGACTTGCCAATTCTTATACTCAATGCCCCGGCCAATGAAGGCAAGCATGCCGTATGCCTTTTTGACTACCTTCTCCACCTGTGTTGCCCCTTTCAGTGACCTGTGGACCTGCACACCTCGATCTCTCTGACTGTCAATACTCATGAGGGTTCTACCATTCACTGTATATTCCCTACCTGCATTAGACCTTCCAAAATGCATTACTACACATTTGTCCGGATTAAACTCCATCTGCCATTTCTCCGCCCATGTCTCCAAACGACCTAAATCCTGCTGTATCCTCTGACAGTCCTCATTGCTATCCGCAATTCCACCAACCTTTGTGTCGTCTGCAAACTTACTAATCAGACTAGTTACATTTTCTCCAAATCATTTATATATACTACGAACAGCAAAGGTCCCAGCACTGATTCCTGTGGAACACCACTAGTCACAGCCCTCCAATTAGAAAAGCATCCTTCCATTGCTATTCTCTGCCTTCTATCACCCCTGATCCGTGTGAACATAGAAAATACAGCACAGAACAGGCCCTTTGGCCCACGATGTTGTGCCGAACCTTTGTCCTAGATTAATCATAGATTATCATTGAATTTACAGTGCAGAAGGAGGCCATTCGCCCCCCTGAGTCTGCACCGGCTCTTGGAAAGAGCACCCTACCCAAACTCAACACCTCCACCCAACACCAAGGGCAATTTTGGACACTAAGGGAAATTTATCATGGCCAATCCACCTACCCTGCACATCTTTGGACTGTGGGAGGAAACCGGAGCACCCGGAGGAAACCCACGCAGACACGGGGAGGACGTGCAGACTCCGCACAGACAGTGACCCAAGCCGGAATCGAACCTGGGACCCTGGAGCTGTGAAGCAATTGTGCTATCCACAATGCTACCGTGCTGCCCTCAAGAACAAATAAATCTACACTATATCATTTTACCGTAATCCATGTACCTATCCAATAGCTGCTTGAAGGTCCCTAATGTTTCCGACTCAACTACTTCCATAGGCAGTGCATTCCATGCCCCCACTACTCTCTGGGTAAAGAACCTACCTCTGATATCCCTCCTATATCTTCCACCTTTCACCTTAAATTTATGTCCCCTTGTAATGGTTTGTTCCACCCGGGGAAAAAGTCTCTGACTGTCTACTCTATCTATTCCCCTGATCATCTTATAAACCTCTATTAAGTCGCCCCTCATCCTTCTCCGTTCTAATGAGAAAAGGCCTAGCACCCTCAACCTTTCCTCGTAAGACCTACTCTCCATTCCAGGTAACATCCTGGTAAATCTTCTTTGCACCTTTTCCAAAGCTTCCACATCCTTCCTAAAATGAGGTGACCAGAACTGTACACAGTACTCCAAATGTGGCCTTACCAAAGTTTTGTACAGCTGCATCATCACCTCACGGCTCTTAAATTCAATCCATCTGTTAATGAACGCGAGCACACCATAGGCCTTCTTCACAGCTCTACCCACTTGAGTGGCAACTTTCAAAGATGTATGAACATAGACCCCAAGATCTCTCTGCTCCTCCACATTGCCAAGAACTCTACCGTTAACCCTGTATTCCGCATTCATATTTGTCCTTCCAAAATGGACAACCTCACACTTTTCAGGGTTAAACTCCATCTGCCACTTCTCAGCCCAGCTCTGCATCCTATCTATGTCTCTTTGCAGCTGACAACAGCCCTCCTTACTATCCACAACTCCACCAATCTTCGTATCGTCTGCAAATTTACTGACCCACCCTTCAACTCCCTCATCCAAGTCATTAATGAAAATCACAAACAGCAGAGGACCCAGAACTGATCCCTGCGGTACGCCACTGGTAACTGGGATCCAGGCTGAATATTTGCCATCCACCACCACTCTGACTTCTATCGGTTAGCCAGTTTGTTATCCAACTGGCCAAATTTCCCACTATCCCATGCCTCCTTACTTTCTGCAGAAGCCTACCATGGGGAACCTTATCAAATGCCTTACTAAAATCCATGTACACTACATCCACTGCTTTACCTTCATCCACATGCTTGGTCACCTCCTCAAAGAATTCAATAAGATTTGTAAGGCAAGACCTACCCCTCACAAATCCGTGCTGACTATCCCTAATCAAGCAGTGTCTTTCCAGATGCTCAGAAATCCTATCCTTCAGTACCCTTTCCATTACTTTGCCTACCACCGAAGTAAGACTAACTGGCCTGTAATTCCCAGGGTTATCCCTAGTCCCTTTTTTGAACAGGGGCACGACATTCGCCACTCTCCAATCCCCTGGTACCACCCCTGTTGACAGTGAGGACTAAAAGATCATTGCCAACGGCTCTGCAATTTCATCTCTTGCTTCCCATAGAATCCTTGGATATATCCCGTCAGGCCCGGGGGACTTGCCTATCCTCAAGTTTTTCAAAATGCCCAACACATCTTCCTTCCTAACAAGTATTTCCTCGAGCTTACCAATCTGTTTCATACTGTCCTCTCCAACAATATCGCCCCTCTCATTTGTAAATACAGAAGAAAAGTACTCATTCAAGACCTCTCCTATCTCTTCAGACTCAATACACAATCTCCCGCTACTGTCCTTGATCGGACCTACCCTCGCTCTAGTCATTCTCATATTACTCACATATGTGTAAAAGGCCTTGGGGTTTTCCTTGATCCTACCCGCCAAAGATTGTTCATGCCCTCTCTTAGCTCTCCTAATCCCTTTCTTCAGTTCCCTCCTGGCTATCTTGTATCCCTCCAATGCCCTGTCTGAACCTTGTTTCCTCAGCCTTACATAAGTCTCCTTTTTCCTCTTAACAAGACGTTCAACCTCTCTTGTCAACCATGGTTCCCTCACTCGACCATCTCTTCCCTGCCTGACAGGGACATACATATCAAGGACACGTAGTACCTGTTCCTTGAACAAGTTCCACATTTCACTTGTGTCCTTCCCTGACAGCCTATGTTCCCAACTTATGCACTTTCATTCTTGCCTGACAACATCGTATTTACCCTTCCCCCAATTGTAAACCTTGCCCTGTTGCACGCACCTATCCCTCTCCATTACTAAAGTGAAAGTCACAGAATTGTGGTCACTATCTCCAAAATGCTCCCCCACTAACAAATCTATCACTTGCCCTGGTTCATTACCAAGTACTAAATCCAATATTGCCCCTCCTCTGGTCGGACAATCTACATACTGTGTTAGAAAAGCTTCCTGGACACACTGCACAAACACCACCCCATCCAAACTATTTGATCTAAAGAGTTTCCACTCAATATTTGGGAAGTTAAAGTCACCCATGACTACTACCCTGTGACTTCTGCACCTTTTCAAAATCTGTTTCCCAATCTGTTCCTCCACATCTCTGCTACTATTGGGGGGCCTATAGAAAACTCCTAACAAGGTGACTGCTCCTTTCCTATTTCTGACTTCAACCCATACTACCTCATTAGGGTGATATTCCTCGAACTGCCTTTCTGCAGCTGTTATACTATCTCTAATTAACAATGCCACCCCCCACCTCTTTTACCACCCTCCCTAATCTTATTGAAACATCGATAACCAGGGACCTCCAACAACCATTTCTGCCCCTCTTCTATCCAAGTTTCCGTGATGGCCACCACATCGTAGTCCCAAGTACCGATCCATGCCTTAAGTTCACCCACCTTATTCCTGATGCTTCTTGCTTTGAAGTATACACACTTCAACCCATCTCCGTGCCTGCAAGTACTCTCCTTTGTCAGTGTTCCCTTCCCCACTGCCTCATTACACACTTTGGCGTCCTGAATATCGGCTACCTTAGTTGCTGGACTACAAATCCGGTTCCCATTCCCCTGCCAAATTAGTTTAAACCCTCCCGAAGAGTACTAGAAAACCTCCCTCCCAGGATATTGGTGCCCCTCTGGTTCAGATGCAACCCGTCCTGCTTGTACAGGTCCCACCTTCCCCAGAATGCGCTCCAATTATCCAAATACCTGAAGCCCTCCCTCCTACACCATTCCTGCAGCCACGTGTTCAACTGCACTCTCTCCCTATTCCTAGCCTCGCTATCACGTGGCACCGGCAACAAACCAGAGATGACAACTCTGTTTGTCCTGACTTTTAACTTCCAGCCTAACTCCCTAAACTTGTTTATTACCTCCACACCCCTTTTCTTACCTATGTCGTTGGTACCAACGTGCACCACGACTTCTGGCTGCTCCCCCTCCCCCTTAAGGATCCTGAAGACACGATCCGAGACATCCCTGACCCTGGCACCCGGGAGGCAACATACCTTCCGGGAGTCTTGCTTGCGACCACAGAATTTCCTATCTATTCCCCTAACCATTGAATCTCCTACAACTATTGCTTTTCTATTCCCCCCCCTTCCCTTCTGAGCCCCAGAGCCAGACTCAGTGCCAGAGACCTGGCCGCTAGGGCCTTCCCCCGATAGGTCATCCCCCCCAACAGCATCCAAAACGGTATACTTGTTTTGAAGGGGAACGGCCACGAGGGATCCCTGTACTGTCTGCCTGTTTGTTTTTTTCCCCCTGACTGTAACCCAGCTATTCTTGTCCTGTACCTTGGGCGTGGTTACCTCCCTGTAACTCTTCTCAATCACCCCCTCTGCCTCCCGGATGATCCGAAGTTCATCCATCTTCAGCTCCATTTCCCTAACACGGTCTTTGAGGAGCTGAAGTTGGGTGCACTTCCCACAGGTATAGTCAGCGGGGACACCGGTGGTATCCCTCACCACCCACATCCTACAGGAGGAGCATGCAACTGGCCTAGCCTCCATCCCCTCTTACCTGACAGAATATAGCTGCCCTGTGGACTAACTAGATCTCCGCCCTCCGACTCTGCTCCCAGTCAGCTACACTTTCTGTAAACTCCTGGCTCTCTTCGCACTCTTTGCAGAAATGTCAGAAACAAAATGAAAGGAGCACCTTACTCCCTCCTCACCTAACTCCCTCGGTCACCAAACTCTCACTATAGCACTCAAAATGCACCAAATTCAGCACTCCCTCGGTCACCATACTCTCACTATAGCACTCAAAATGCACCAAATTCAGCACTCCCTCGGTCACCAAACTCTCACTATAGCACTCAAAATGCACCAAATTCAGCACTCCCTCGGTCACCAAACTCACTATAGCACTCAAAATGCACCAAATTCAGTACTCCCTCGGTCACCAAACTCTCACTATAGCACTCAAAATGCACCAAATTCAGCACTCCGTGCAAACAAAGTCTGCACTGTAGTGGATCACTTTTATACTGTGAATCGAGCCTCTGAAAACTGGCCTAATCCAATTAACTAATTAACAAGTTCCAGCTGCAAGTGCCTACAAGTAGAAGCCTGTTTAAAGCTGATTGAAAATTCACCTTCTAAACCAAACAGCAACTTTTAAGTTAATTAACTAAATAAAAGAAAGACTAAACTTTAGATAAAAATGAAGCCTTATACTCCTTCGGTCACCAAACTCTTACTATAGCACTCAAAATGCACCAAATTCAGCACAAAGACTTCACCTTTTGTACCAGTCTGCCATGAGGGACCTTGTCAAAGGCCTTACTGAAGTCCATATAGACAACATCCACTGCCCTACCTGCATCAATCATCTTTGTGACCTTCAGTATGCAGGTGGACTGGGTAAATAATGCTGCCAGTGGACCCAAGGAAAGGGAATTCATTGAATGTTTACAGGAGGGCTTTTTGGAACAGCTTGTATGGAGCCCACGAGGGAACAGGCCATTCTGGACTTAGTGTTATGTAATGAGCCAGACTTGATTAAAGATCTTAAAGTAAGGGAGCACTTAGGAGGCAGTGATCATAATATGGTAGAATTCAATCTCCAATTTGAAAGAAAGAAGATAGAATCAGATGTAAAGGTGTTACAGTTAAATAAAGGTAACTACAGGGGCATGAGGGAGGAACTGACGAAAATCGACTGGGAGCAGAGCCTAGTGGGAAAGACACTATTGCATCAATGGCAGGAGTTTCTGGGAGTAATTGAGGACACAGTACAGAGGTTCATCCCAAAGAAAAGAAAGGTTATCAGAGGGGGGATTAGGCAGCCATGGCTGACAAAGGAAGTTAGGGAATGCATCAAAGCAAAAGAGAAAGCCTATAATGTGGCAAAGAGTAGTGGGAAGTCAGAAGGTTGGGAAGGCTACAAAAACAAACAGAGGATACCAAAGAGAGAAATAAGGAAAGAGAGGATCAAATATGAAGGTAGGCTAGCCAGTAACATTAGGAATGATAGTAAAAGTTTCTTTAAATACATTAAAAACAAACGGGAGGCAAAAGTTGACATTGGGCCGCTCCAAAATGACGCTGGTAATCTAGTGATGGGAGACAAGGAAATAGCTGAGGAACTAAATAAGTACTTTGCGTCAGTCGTCACAGTAGAAGACATGAGTAATATCCCAACAATTCCGGAGAGTCAGGGGGCAGAGTTGAATATGGTAGCCATCACAAAGGAGAAAGTGCTAGAGAAACGTAGAGGTCTAAAAATTGATAAATCTCCGGGCCCAGATGGGCTACATCCTAGAGTTCTAAAGGAGATAGCTGAAGAAATAGTGGAGGCGTTAGTTATGATCTTTCAAAAGTCACTGGAGTCAGGGAAAGTCCCAGAGGATTGGAAAATCGCTGTTGTAACCCCCCTGTTCAAGAAGGGAACAAGGAAAAAGATGGAAAATTGTAGGCCAATTAGCCTAACCTCGGTTAGAATCATAGAAGTTTACAGCAGGGAAACAGGCCCTTCGGCCCAACCAGTCCATGCCGCCCAGTTTTTACCATTAAGCTAGTCCCAGTTGCCCGCACTTGGCCCATAACCCTCTATACCCATCTTACCCATGTAACTATCTAAATGCTTTTTAAAAGACACAATTGTACCCGCCTCTACTACTACCTCTGGCAGCCCATTCCAGACACTCACTACCCTCTGAGTGAAGAAATTGCCCCTCTGTGCCCTTCTGAATCTCTCCCCTCTCACCTTAAACCTATGCCCTCTAGTTTTAGACTCCCCTACCTTTGGGAAAAGATGTTGACTATCTACCTTATCTATGCCCCTCATTATTTTATAGACCTCTATAAGATCACCCCTAAGCCTCCTACGCTCCAGGGAAAAAAGTCCCAGTCTATCCAGCCTCTCCTTATAACTCAAACCATCAAGTCCCGGCAACATCCTAGTAAATCTTTTCTGCACTCTTTCTAGTTTAATAATATCCTTTCTATAATAGGGTGACCAGAACTGCACACAGTATTCCAAGTGTGGCCGTACCAATGTCTTGTACAACTTCAACAAGACGTCCCAACTCCTGTATTCAATGTTCTGACCAATTAAACCAAGCATGCCGAATGCCTTCTTCACCACCCTGCCCACCTGCGACTCCACCTTCAAGGAGCTATGAACCTGTACTCCTAGATCTCTTTGTTCTATAACTCTCCCCAACGCCATACCATTAACTGAGTAGGTCCTGGCCTGATTCGATCTGCCAAAATGCATCACCTCACATTTATCTAAATTAAACTCCATCTGCCATTCGTCGGCCCACTGGCCTAATTGATCAAGATCCCGTTGCAATCCTAGATAACCTTCTTCCCTATCCACTGTGCCACCAATCTTGGTGTCATCTGCAAACTTACTAACCATGCCTCCTAAATTCTCATCCAAATCATTAATATAAATCACAAATAACAGTGGACCCAGCACCGATCCCTGAGGCACACCACTGGTCACAGGCCTCCAGTTTGAAAAACAACCCTCTACAACCACCCTTTGTCTTCTGTCGTCCAGCCAATTTTGAATCCAATTGGCAACCTCACCCTGGATCCCGTGAGCTTTAACCTTCTGCAACAACTTACCATGCGGTACCTTGTCAAAGGCTTTGCTAAAGGTTGTTGGCAAGATTCTAGAATCCATTGTTAAGGATGAGATTTCTAAATTCTTGGAAGTGCAGGGCCGGATTAGGACAAGTCAGCATGGATTTAGTAAGGGGAGGTCGTGCCTGACAAACCTGTTAGAGTTCTTTGAAGAGATAACAAATAGGTTAGACCAAGGAGAGCCAATGGATGTTATCTATCTTGACTTCCAAAAGGCCTTTGATAAGGTGCCTCACGGGAGACTGCTGAGTAAAATAAGGGCCCATGGTATTCGAGGCAAGGTACTAACATGGATTGACGATTGGCTGTCAGGCAGAAGGCAGAGAGTTGGGATCAAAGGTTCTTTTTCGAAATGTCAACCGGTGGCGAGTGGTGTCCCGCAGAGTTCAGTGTTGGGGCCACAGCTGTTCTCTTTATATATTAACGATCTAGATGACGGGACTGGGGGCATTCTGGCTAAGTTTGCCGATGATACAAAGATAGGTGGAGGGGCAGGTAGTATGGAGGAGGTGGGGAGGCTGCAGAAAGATTTAGACAGTTTAGGAGAGTGGTCCAAGAAATGGCTGACGAAATTCAACATGGGTAAGTGCGAGGTCTTGCACTTTGGAAAAAAGAATAGAGGCATGGACTATTTTCTAAACGGTGACAAAATTCATAATGCTGAAGTGCAAAGGGACTTGGGAGTCCTAGTCCAGGATTCTCTAAAGGTAAACTTGCAGGTTGAGTCCGTAATTAAGAAAGCAAATGCAATGTTGTCATTTATCTCAAGAGGCTTGGAATATAAAAGCAGGGATGTACTTCTGAAGCTTTATAAAGCATTAGTTAGGCCCCATTTAGAATACTGTGAGCAATTTTGGGCCCCACACCTCAGGAAGGACATACTGGCACTGGAGCGGGTCCAGCGGAGATTCACACGGATGATCCCAGGAATGGTAGGCCTAACATACGATGAACGTCTGAGGATCCTGGGATTATATTCATTGGAGTTTAGGAGGTTGAGGGGAGATCTAATAGAAACTTACAAGATAATGAATGGCTTAGATAGGGTGGATGTAGGGAAGTTGTTTCCATTAGCAGGGGAGACTAGGACCCGGGGGCACAGCCTTAGAATAAAAGGGAGTCACTTTAGAACAGAGATGAGGAGAAATTTCTTCAGCCAGAGAGTGGTGGGTCTGTGGAATTCATTGCCATAGAGGGCGGTGGAGGCCGGGACGTTGAGTGTCTTTAAGACAGAAGTTGATAAATTCTTGATTTCTCGAGGAATTAAGGGCTATGGAGAGAGAGCGGGTAAATGGAGTTGAAATGGAGTTCAAGACGCCCAACACCTCGTCTTTTTGGATCTCAATGTGACCCAGGCTATCTACACACCCTTCTCCAGACTCAACATGTGCGGGTTAGGTGGATTGGCCATGATAAATTGCCCTTAGTGTCCAAAATTGCCCTTAGTGTTGGGCGGGGTTACTGGGTTATGGGGATAGGGTGGCGGTGTTGACCTTGGGTCGGGTGCTCTTTCCAAGAGCCGGTGCAGACTCGATGGGCTGAATGGCCTCCTTCTGCACTGTAAATTCTATGATAATCTATGAAATCAGCCATGATTGAATGGTGGAGTGGACTCGATAGGCCGAATGGCCTTCCTTCCGCTCCTATGTCTTATGGTCTTATGACCTTCTCGAAAAACTCTTATCAAGTTAGTGAGACGCGACCTCCCTTTCACAAAACCGTGCTGCCTCTCACTAATATGTCCATTTGCTTCCAAATGGAAGTAGATCCTGTCTCGAAGAATTCTCTCCAGTAATTTCCCTACCACTGAAGTAAGGCTCACCGGCCTGTAGCTCCCTGGATTATCCTTGCTACCCTTAAACAAAGGAACAACATTGGCTATTCTCCAGTCCTCCGGGACATCACCTGAAGACAGTGAGGATTCAAAGATTTCTATCAATGCCTCAGCAATTTCCTCTCTAGCCTCCTTCAGTATTCTGGGGTAGATCCCATCAGGCCCTGGGGACTTATCTACCTTAATATTTTTCAAGCTGCCCAACACCTCGTCTTTTTGGATCTCAATGTGACCCAGGCTATCTACACACCCTTCTCCAGACTCAACATCCACGAATTCCTTCTCTTTGGTGAATACTGATGCAACTTACTGAATTGTGGTCACTGTTCCCGAAATGCTCCCCTACTGAAACTTCTACCACCTGGCCGGGCTCATTCCCCAATACCAGGTCCAGCATAGCCCCATCCCTAGTTGGACTATCTACATATTGTTTTAAGAAGCCCTCCTGGATGCTCCTTACAAACTCTGCCCCATCCAAGCCCCTAGCACTAAGTGAGTCCCAGTCAATATTGGGGAAGTTAAAGTCTCCCATCACAACAACCCTGTTGTTTTTACTCCTTTCCAAAATCTGTCTACCTATTTGCTCCTCTATCTCCCGCTGGCTGTTGGGAGGCCTGTAGTAAACCCCCAATATTGTGACTGCACCCTTCTTATTCCTGATCTCTACCCATTATAGCCTCACTGCCCTCTGAGGTGTCCTCCCGCAGTACAGCTGTGATATTCTCCCAAACCAGTAGCGCAACTCCGCCACCCCTTTTACATCCCCCTCTATCCCGCCTGAAACATCTAAATCGTGGAACGTTTAGCTGCCAATCCTGTCCTTCCCTCAACCAGTCTCTGTAATGGCAACAACATCATAGTTCCAAGTACTAATCTAAGATCTAAGTTCATCTGCCTCACCCGTAATACTTCTTGCATTAAAACAGATGCACTTCAGGCCACCAGACCCGCTGTGTTCAGCAACTTCTCCCTGTCTGCTCTTCCTCAGAGCCACACTGGCCCTATTCCCTAGTTTCCCCTCAATTTTTTCACCTTCTGACCTATTGCTCCGGTGCCCACCCCCCCTGCCATACTAGTTTAAACCCTCCTGTGTGACACTAGCAAACCTCGCCGCCAGGATATTTATGCCTCTCCCTGGTTTAGATGCAACCCGTCCTTATATAGGTCACACCTGCCCCAGAAGA
>NC_092718.1:4732679-4857089 GCF_047496885.1 Scyliorhinus torazame
TCTTCATAGCTTCACATGTACTAACTACAACTCGTATTCCTCTCCTTCACAGCGGTGTGTGTGGTTCAGTCTATTGCTTATTTTGATGAAACTGGAAGATTTAGTATTCTACTGCCCAACCCGTTCAACATTTCATTCAGTTTCTCCTACTTCTTGCGAGGTTACCTTATTGTTATGTTCTTAGGTGAGTTCCATCTCTCGTCTCTGGAGCACTCTGGTCTAATGGTCTAATTGCTCTAATTTTTGTTCAGTCTCTTCCTTATTATCAACACAGGGAATATGCTGCTGTAAAAGTTTTGTGTGTCAGATAAACTCAGGGACTAAAGGAGACTAATGGCTAAGAGTCAGAGTGTCGAGGTGCAATGACCTCCCTCACTGGAACTCTGTTCTCTACACACATTGTTACATCACCAGGGCTCAATGGAGGGCAGTTTTAGAATAACCCGTAGAGACAAAATATTATAGGAAGTGATTTAAAGCTGATAGTGATTGTAAGACAGCAATGTTATTGCAGTTGTTTAGTGATTTTTAAAATAAATTTACAGTACCCAATTCATTTTTCCAATTAAGGGGAAATTTAGCGCGGCCAATCCTCCTAACCTGCACATCTTTGGGTTGTGGGGGCGAAACCCACGCAGACACGGGGAGAATGTGCAAACTCCACACGGACAGTGACCCAGGGTCAAGATCGAACCTGGGACCTTGGTGCTGTGAGGCAGCAGTGCTAACCACTGTGCCACCTGCACTTGTTTAGTGTTATTGAAAGATTTGGTGATGTCCCAAATGGTATCAGACCCATGTTCTTTGGTTGAAATGGTGTGGGGATTATTCTGTTTGCCTTTTGTTGAAACAATTGTCGAGTCATTCTCGCATGTGCTTTCAAGTTTCCCTTCTGGCATTTGAACAACTCTGCATTTGCCAACAGCCGTGCCCTTAACACAGGTTAGACACAGAGAGGTTGTTTTCCCTGGCTGCGGAATCTAGACATCTGAATCCGATATGATTATGATGGGATTCTCTCTTTTTTTTCTAGGTTTGTTCATTAATTTCCGACACCTCTACAAACAAAGTAACAAGCGCCTCCGCCCAAAGAAACGCAAGCTGCGCTAGAAGGGATGTGTCTTTATTTCTTGAGTTGGAGAACCACCTCAAATATTTTAATTAAATGTAAACTTACTGCCTTTATATAAACACTGTACTTTTTTGGAGGTGAGAAAAGTCAACGGCAAAGTGTCAATAAACCTTCACTAATCTCCTACCGTATCCCACCGTCGCAAGTGTAGCCATTTGCACCTCATCGGTCAGCCTTGCTGAGGAGAATTTCGCAATAACCAAGCACACTCCTGGGTACCGATGGAAATATTCACTTTGTCTTTTCCCCTCATAAATGTACATGTTTGAAGAAATGCACACTCTTGTGGAAGGAAAATTGATGCATAACAAGTTATCCAGCACCCTTGGTAAAAGTGTATTTTTTTCCAATTCAGCAGAGTAATTTTATAAAGTGAAATTGGTTTTATGTTGCGATATAACTTTGATTTATCCAACGTGACTGAGCAATGAATGGGCGTCTCCAAACAATCAGTGGGCATTATTTTTTTTAAAATTTAGAGTACCCAATTCATTTTTTCCAGTTAAGGGGCAACTTAGTGTGGCCAATCCACCTACGCTGCACATCTTTGGGTTGTGGGGGCGAAACCCACGCAAACACGGGGAGAATGTGCAAACTCCACACAGACAGTGACCCAGAGCCGGGATCGAACCTGGGACCTCAGTGCCGTGAGGCAGCAGGGCTAACTCACTGTGCCACCGTGCCGCCCTATCAGTGGACATTATTAGACAGATTAATAATGTTGCTGTTTCTCAGGCTTTCTGGAATTAAGAAAATTATTTTTAAATTGGGTAGTTTAAGCTCCATTACCCTCCACCATGTATTATTTTGTGTGAGAGCAGGAGCAATGTTTCAGCACTCTGCTGCTTTCTTATAACCAGCACAAGGTGGACATTCCATCCATTAGACCCCTTCTCCAATGGAGAATTGCAATACAGACTCCGAGGCGAGTTCCTTGGTTCAGTTACACCCACTGAACCACCCTGCAGTCATGCTCATGAATGTTAATGTAACAAAGATGACGACCAAACACATTTAATGAGAATGGGGTACTTTAATGTAAATTATGAAGCTTTAATCCAGTGTGAGATGGTCAGCGATAACTGCAAGAGTGAAGCTGTTGGGCTGGGTTGTCTCGCTGTGTTAAACCTCCCAAGGTTGGATCATTGCCATTCACACCAAGATATCTGATCACTTAAATATATGCAAGCTGTTGAATTTTCATTCTTTTTGTGTTTTTTAATGTAGACAATTGCAATGAATTTGGAAGAACCAAGTGGCTTAGATCAGAATATTCCCAGTTTTGTTCAAGGTTTTAAAGTGTAATGGAATGAACAGGCTTTCCTGAGACAGTTAGAGATGGGGAGCTGCTGTTTTCATTAGAAAGGACTCACTGTGATTTGAATAAATTGTGAACATTAGTGAAAACCGGTGGTCATAATTTAGTTTATCTCCATATGAGGTTTAAATGTCCTGTAAGACTTGGTTGTTGCAACTTCTCTCAGTGTCCATGTGTCCCCACCTAATGTCCCCATCCGGTGCTCTAATGTTCCACTTTTACAAATTGTAAATCCCATGCCATTTAAGGTGAATTGAAATGTGATAAATTGCACTGTTCCTTGGCGGGGGAGGGTACTCTCTGGTGTAGATTATTTGGGCAATAATGGACAAGTTTAAACAAATTCAAATAATGTCACAAACAAGATCAACAGTTTGTTTAAATGCATAAATTAATCTACTGCATTCACATTGGATTCCAGAGCTTTAACCAGTGTTTTAAGGATCACAAACCGTAATTTCAACCATTTAAGTTAAAACCATCCAAGTTAATGGAAAATTGGTGCCTTGTTTGTCAATTTTGTGTTTCGTTGCATTGTCACTGAGATTTCTGTCTGCACACTTTAATTATTTTTACATATAGTAAGATTATTAAAAACAATACACCGAACTGTAAAATATCAGGAGAATAATGGGCACTGTTGGGATGATTTCAAGCTTCTGTTTGATCCAACGGTTCAGGTAAGGGGCTGTTTAGCATAGGGCTAAATCGCTGGCTTTGAAAGCAGACCAAGGCAGGCCAGCAGCACGGTTCAATTCCCGTACCAGCCTCCCCGAACAGGTGCCGGAATGTGGCAACTAGGGGCTTTTCACGGTAACTTCATTTGAAGCCTACTTGTGACAATAAGCGATTTTCAAAGGCGTGAGATCAACACCTCTAAATCAGCCTGTGTGGCTGGGATCATCGAGTCATGATGGCTGAATGTCCTTGTGTGCTGTGCTGGCTCTGTAGAGGATACAGGCAGTGCCATCCCCTTTCCCTGCTTCTATCCCTTGAGCTCTGCAAGTTTGTTTCTCCCAGGTGCCTATCCAATTTCCTCTTCATTGATCATCTCAACTACTGTCATGGGCAGCACGTTCCAGGTCATTAAGAAAGGGTAAAGCAGTTCTTCCTTCCTTTGCCCAAAACCTAGTATCTGTTTCTAATTCTCGTACTATTAGCTAATCTACATCTTTTTGTGTACTCTATCTAAACCGGTCATACTCTTTTATCATAGAATTTACAGTGCAGAAGGAGGCCATTCGGCCCATCAAGTTTGCACCGGCTCTTGGAAAGAGCACCCTACCCAAGGTCAACACCTCCACCCTATCCCCATAACCCAGTAACCCCACCCAACACTAAGGGCAATTTTGGACACCAAGGGCAACTTATCATGGCCAATCCACCTAACCTGCACATCTTTGGACTGTGGGAGGAAACCGGAGCACCCGGAGGAAACCCACGCAGACACGGGGAGGATGTGCAGACTCCGCACAGACAGTGACCCAGCGGGGAATCGAACCTGGGACCCTGGAGCTGTGAAGCAATTGTGCTATACACGATGCTACCATGCTGCCCTATCCGATTTTACATCTCTATCCGATCTCCTCGATTTCCTTTGCTCCAAGGAGAACAATCCCAGCTTCTCCAACCCTAACCTTGTAACTAAAATCCTTCAACTTTGAAACCATTCCGGTAAATTTCTGCTGCATCCTCAAGAGCCTTCATCTCCTTCATCAGTATGGTCACCAAAACTGGATGCAATACTTCACAATTTGGTCGAACCAGAGCTTTATAAAAGGTTCAGCACATCTATCCTGCCTTTGTATTCAATACCTCTCTTTAGAAGACCAGGATTCCATATACTTTGTTAACTACTCTCTCTGTATATCCTACCACATTCAAAGATCTATGAACATGAATCCCATGTCCCTCTGGCCTTGCACACTCTCTTTAGAACTGTCCCATTAAGTCTATATTGCCTCTCCCTATCCCTTTTGCCAAAACGTATTACCCACTCTTAAGTTGCATCTGCCACTTCTTTGCCCATTCTGCTAGTCTATCTGTGCTGTTACAGTCAATTTATTGATTGATTAATATCATCAATTTATATCAGTCAATTGGTATCATCCTTGCTGTTAGCCACACCTCCAGTTTCATATTTTCAGCAAATTTTACTCCCTTTTCCAATATGCTCACACAAACCCTTGGAAAACACTCTTGTCATCCTCCAGTCTGTAAGGCAACCATTTACAAGCACTCACTGTTCTGCCCTTGAACTGGATTTTTTAAATCCAGCCTGATAACTCGTTGTACATCTTTCTGGCAAAGGCAGAAGCTGGAGCCAGTCTGCCTTCAACATAGGTTTCAGGTTTATTCACAAAACCCTGGATAACAAACATAGACTACTTTTCCTTCCAGTTTCTCTTCTCTTTCCCCCCCCACCAGGTGGAAACTGGTTGATATATATGTTACCTAACGTTTCTCCAACTAGTATCAGCTACTCTTAATCACAACTAGAGCATGCATTCATTTGGTACAGTATTTACAAAGTTAACAGCTGATATTGACCCTCCCCATTCCACAAAGCTTTTAAGAGTTACGATGGTTTATTGGTGTATATTAGAACTTATGCTTTGATTATATTATTGAATCACATGAACTGAACTGCCACTGTATAACATCACTTGAACTGAACTGATAATCAATTTTATATATTAAAATTATAATTCAATTGAATATAAAGGAGTGCCAGAAATTCTGATACCCATGAACTCTTTGCACAATGTCCTTAAACCGGGATTGAATAACTAGTTTAAATTCCATCCAGTTAGTCATTCTTTGTAAGTGGCTGCTTTTGTCTTTACTTATTGTTACATGATGGGTTGGAGGAAACTGTGTGAGTAGGATAAAGAAAGAATTAGTCCAAAGATAAATGTCATTGAGTAACAGGTCATTTAATATTGCAGTTTAGAATAGATTTCTAATATTACAAAGTATTTACAGAACAGAAACTGACCCTTTGGCCCAATAGATCTAGTCAGGCCAAATTCCTTTCACCGTACTTCATCTTGACCTATCAAATCCTTTTATTCCTTTCTCCTGTTTAGCTAACTTCTGCTTAAATGCATCTACATCTCGACTACTTCCTGTGGGAATGAGTTCCACATTCTGACCCAGTTCTGGGTAAAGAAGTTTCTCCTGAATTCCCTATTGGATTTATTAGTCACTATCTTGCATCAGTTGAAACATGTGTATGCCCACTGTCTATCCCAGCATGATCTGTCACCACGCAGTCTTCTGCTTTTCTAGAGGAAATAGCCCCAGTGTATTTACTCCTTTCTGATGAGTATAACCCCTCAGTTCAGATCATTGTAGAAAATCTTTATTGCATCTTCTCCAGTGCATTTATATCTTTTAATTACAGACACTACAACTAATCGTAGCACTCCAACAGTCTAACCAAGGACCTATATGAATTGAGTGTAACTGTTGTGCTTTTCAATTCTTTGCCTTGAGAAATTAACTCCAGTACCGTGCTTAATTTAGAGCCTTATTACGTTTTAGCAATTTGGTAAAATGAATGGTCGACATACAAGAGTAATTTGCATTTCTGTAAGTGCCTTTAAAGAAAGAAAATGCTCCAAGGCACTTACAGAAATTGATAATGACCAAAGAAACTAGGCCACGTGACTAAAGGCTCGATCAGAAAAGTAGATTTTAGGAAACATTAAGCCAGGAAAGATTGAGAGGTTTAGGAAAGTTAGAGCGATGGGAAAAGGACAAGGCAATGGAGCAAAGTGAACTCGAGAATGAGAATTTTAAAGTTAAGGTGTTGGTAAACTGGAAGTCTGTGTTGATCAGCAGACATGGGTGTGGATTGAACAGGACCTGGATTAGGATACAGGTAACAGACTGGAGCTCACTCAAAACTATGTATTCTGCACAAATGTAGATTATAGATACAATTTTTAATTGGATAAAGTGCAATACCGATTTCACTAAAAGTTACACATGGTACAGAATCTGGCACCAAGAGTGTCATTTCCAACACTGCTCCAAACATCAGTGGCTCAACTTGAGTGAGTATAAAACACATAGAAAGGCCCTCCTAGATTTTTCCCCCTACACAGGTACCATAACCTTTTTGGAAGGCATGTCCATGTACACTAGAACTCAATGTAGGCCTGTTGGTAGTGATGCTCTGTAATGATCTGAAGACTAGCAAATTCTACCTTGCTCCTTGTATTCTCTGTATTGACTGACAATTGTAAAGCAGAGATTGATATGATAGGAGAGCTGCATCTAGCTGCTTGGTACATTACTGGAATGTTATTTTGGTTTTACATGGTTGAACTTTCATAAATGATTCGACAAAATTTGTTTTAAATGAGAAATATTATAGCATGCTGAAGAGGAACAGATGACTGGGTCTATAGTTTCCATTGTTGCTCACCATGTCTGAGTCTATTGTAGGCAAATTAATTGGCAGAAGCATTATGTAGTCTGATATCCATCTCAGATAATAGAGGCAGATTGGACGCTCAAAGGCAGTTTAAACCTTGGCCCTGAATTTGCTGTAAAATTTTAATTTAGAAAGGCAATGGGTAAAGGACAATTGTACTTAACTAACTGAACATTTTGCAGAAATTGCAAGAGGGCTGCTCTTACATATGTATATAGATATGATTTAGATGTGCACAGGAGTAGTTTGCTGATGATGCTAAATGAAGGAGCAGAGCAAACACCGAAAGTGCCTGGAGGTTAGAGAAATGGGCTCATTGGTGCAGGTCTATAAAAGACTGGCAAAATAAACAGGAAAGAAATGATGCACCAAATGATAAAATTAACAATGTAGATACAGACAGCAGTAAGGATGGAGAAATAAACTTTCCGAAAGAAGGAAGATTATTCAGGGAGGTTATTGAAAAGGCAAATTAAACTCTGGCCTTTTTATGTCAGAATTATTGATGATAAAAAGCAGGGACTGTTGGATTGGTGGAGGATCGTGGTTCAGGCCCAGCTGAATGTGTTCTGTACAACTCTTCACCCGATTCCAGGAATATGATAGAACAAAGTTTCACTAAAAATTAGAGATTAATTTGTTTTTCTGAATCATTGGGTCGTTTCCATCACTGCTAAGGACAGATTCATTTTCTGGTGCTATTTCTTGGGAGAAGACAGAAGTGTAGTCCTTCCCCACAGTGTTGAAGAGTGTTGATGCTACTACAATGGGAGACTGACCCAGCACACCTAAGGAATAGCAAGAGGTACGTATCCAAGTTAGAATGGTGTCCATGTTGGAGGTGAAAGCTAGATTGGGTTACTTTGCTCAAATAAAGGTTGGGAATTGATGAGTTTATCAAGATTAGGCGGGGAGGAAATATGGCAGTTTAGTGATTGTTACTGGATTAGTAATCCAGAGGTGTGGAGTACTGATCCAGACATTCACTTTCAAATCCTACCATGGCAGCTGGGAATTTGAATTATTAAATAAAATATGGCATAAATAGCAAGTATGGTGACCATAGAACTACCAAAAAGGACGTTTAGGGGAGCTCGGTGAACAGGACCAAGAATACTAAAAGGAATAAAACGGGAAGTAAAAACATTAATGGTAAGCGACGCGGCAGGTTGTTACATGAAGATATGGGTTCAACGACGAGGAAAATTAGGAGAAAAGTTAAGAGGAAATATAACTTGGGAGAGGTTAACGATCGAGGTGTTAAGATTCAGAACAGAGGTTAAAAAAAAAAGCCAACATAAGTGTACTTTACCTGAATGCTCGTAGTATTCGGAATAAGATAAATTAGTTGATGGCGCAAATCATCGTGAATGACTATGATTTAGTGGCCATTACTGAAACATGGTTAAAGGATGGTCACGACTGGGAGTTAAATATCCGAGGGTATCAAACTATTCGGAAGGACAGAGTGGATGGTAAGGGAGGTGGTGGAGCTCTGTTATTTAAGGATGACATCGGTGCTATGGAGGATAAGGTTGAATCCATTTGGGTGGAAATCAGGAATAGTAAGGCGAAAAAGTCACTGATAGGAGTAGTCTATTGGCCACCAAATAGTAACATTATGGTGGGGCAGGCAATAAACAAAGAAATAACTGATGCATGTAGAAATGGTACAGCAGTTATCATGGGGGATTTTAATCTACATGTCGATTGGTTTAACCAGGTGGGTCAAGGCAGCCTTGAGGAGGAGTTTATAGAACAGTATGTAATGGAACCTACGAGGAACCAAGTGGTCCTAGACCTGGTCCTGTGTAATGAGACAGGATTGATTCAGGATCTCATAGTTAGGGATCCTCTCGAAAGGAGTGATCACAATATGGTGGAATTTAAAATACAGATGGAGGGTGAGAAGGTAAAATCAAACACTAGTGTTTTGTGCTTAAACAAAGGAGATTACAATGGGATGAGAGAAGAACTAGCTAAGGTAGACTGGGAGCAAAAACTTTATGGTGGAACAGTGGAGAACCCTCAAAGCGATTTTTCACAGTACTCAGCAAAGGTTTATACCAACAAAAAGGAAGGACGGTAGAAAGAGGGAAAATCGACCGTGGATATCTAAGGAAATAAAGGAGAGTATCAAATTGAAAGAAAAAGTGTACAAAGTAGCAAAAATGAGTGGGAGACTAGAGGACTGGGAAATCTTTAGGGGGCAACAGAAAGCTACTAAAAAAGCTATAAAGAAGAGTAAGATAGATTGAGAGTAAATTTGCTCAGAATATAAAAACAGTAAAAGTTTCTACAAATATATAAAACAAAAAAAGTGTGGCTAAGGTAAATATTGGTCCTTTAGAGGATGAGAAGGGAGATTTAATAATGGGAGATGAGGAAATGGCTGAGGAACTGAACAGGTTTTTTCGGTCGGTCTTCACAGTGGAAGACACAAATAACATGCCAGTGACTGATGGAAATGAGGCTATGACAGGTGAGGACCTTGAGAGATTGTTATCACTAAGGAGGTAGTGATGGGCATGCTAATGGGGCTAAAGGTAGACAAGTCTCCTGGCCCTGATGGAATGCATCCCAGAGTGCTAAAAGAGATGGCTAGGGAAATTGCAAATGCACTAGTGATAATTTACCAAACTTCACTGGACTCTGGGGTGGTCCCGGTGGATTGGAAATTAGCAAACGTGACACCACTGTTTAAAAAAGGAGGTAGGCAGAAAGCGGGTAATTATAGGCCAGTGAGCTTAACTTCGGTAGTAGTGAAGATGCTGGAATCTATCAAGGAAGAAATAGCGAGGCATCTGGATGGAAATTGTCCCATTGGGCAGACGCAGCATGGGTTCATAAAGGGCAGGTCGTGCCTAACTAATTTAGTGGAATTTTTTGAGGACCTTACCAGTGCGGTAGATAATGGGGAACCAATGGATGTGGTATATCTGGATTTCCAGAAAGCCTTTGACAAGGTGCCACACAAAAGGTTTCTGCATAAGATAAAGATGCATGGCATTAAGGGGAAAGTAGCATGGACAGAGGATTGGTTAATTAATAGAAAGCAAAGAGTGGGGATTAATGGGTGTTTCTCTGGTTGGCAATCAGTAGCTAGTGGTGTCCCTCAGGGATCAGTGTTGGGCCCACAATTGTTCACAATTTACATAGATGATTTGGAGTTGGGGACCAAGGGCAATGTGGCTAAGTCTGCAGACGGCACTAAGATGAGCGGTAAAGCAAAAAGTGCAGAGGATACTGGAAGTCTTCAGAGGGATTTGGATAGGCTAGGGTCTGGCAGATGGAATACAATGTTGACAAATGTGAGGTTATCCAATTTGGTTTGAATAACAGCAGAAGGGATTATTTAAATGAGAAAATATTAAAACATGCTGCTGTGCAGAGACCTGGGTGTGCTAGTGCATGAGTCGCAAAAAGTTGGTTTACAGGTGCATCAGGTGATTAAGAAGGCAAATGACATTTTGTCCTTCATTGCTAGAGGGATGGAGTTTAAGACTAGGGAGGTTATGCTGCAATTGTATAAGGTGTTAGTGAGGCCACACCTGGAGTATTCTGTTCAGTGTTGGTCTCCTTACTTGAGAAAGGACGTACTGGCACTGGAGGGTGTGCAGAGGAGATTCACTAGGTTAATCCCAGAGCTGAAGGGGTTGGATTACGAGGAGAGGTTGAGTAGACGGACTGTACTCGTTAGAATTTAGAAGGATGGGGGGGGGATCTTATAGAAACATATGAAATTATGAAGGGATTAGATAGGATAGATGCGGGCAGGTTGTTTCCACTGGCGGGTGAAAGCAGAACTAGGGGGCATAGTCTCAAAATAAGGGGAAGTAGATTTAGGACTGAGTTTAGGAGGAACTTCTTCACCCAAAGGGTTGTGAATCTATGGAATTCCTTGCCCAGTGAAGCACTTGAGGCTCCTTCATTAAATGTTTTTAAGATAAAGATAGTTTTTTGAAGAATAAAGGGATTAAGGGTTGTGGTGTTCGGGCCGGAAAGTAGAGCTGAGTCCACAAAAGATCAGCCATGATCTCATTGAATGGTGGAGCAGGCCCGAGGGGCCAGGTGGCCGACTCCTGCTCCTCGTTCTTATGTTAGTGAACCTGGTTCACTATGTACCTTTAGGGAAGGAAATCTGTCATCCTTACCCGGTCTGACCTACATGTGACTCCAGATTCTCAGCAATGTGGCTGATTTTTAACTGTCCTCTGAAATGGCTACACAGTTGTTTCCAAGAAGGAAGTTAAGAACCAACAAAGGATAATAATCCAAATACCAAAGGAATTAAAAATGATGAAAGTTTGGTTCAGGGGTTAATAAGATAAACATCCAACAGTATCATAGAATGGAGTGGGGAAGTTGGAAGAATTTCCCCCCTCCAGAGGGTTAGTGGGATACGGAATATGGTACTATTCATCAAAGTTTTCGAAGTGTGGTGGTGGGAGGGTTGTGGAGCGATTGGTCGTGGTGGTCCTGATTGTGGGAGAAATGCACAAAGGCTGCTACTGGCATTTTTATTGAGAATTGTAAATTAAAAAATGAGGCGGTGTGCAGTCCTCTGGCCTTAAGCAGCAGCTGTGAGCAGGTCACGTGCCCTGCACGTACTTTGCGTCAAGCACCCCGTATGCAAGTGCTTTTGCTGCCAAATCACACAGGAGAGCTTCTTCCTTTTTCTAGCTTCTGGCAAGGCGAGGACTGAAACGGAATCATTTTATTTCAAGAAAGAGACGGCCAAAGACACAAATAGGCAGTAAACCGACCGGCCAGGATCTCTCTGAATCTGGAGAGAGCTGCTCAGGAGAGTCCAGCGTAGGGCTAGTGTTAGCTCTGTACAAGAGCTCCAAGGCCTCTGGTTAACAGCCTACAAAGAAGAAACTTAACTTGGGAACAAAGCAGTTTAAAGATGATTTCTTGAGGTGTGGTTCTGTCAACTGTGCCAATGCAAATAAGGATGCAAAGCCCACGTGCGTTATATGCAGAGAAGTTCTGGCAAATGAGAGGAGACGGTTTAGTTTGTGAAAGATGAGTGGTGGGTGAAAAATTCCATTTGAGGTTGAGACCCCAGTTGAGTCCAACAAAGAGACTAAGCTGCTGTACCTGACCTGCAACAGCACATGTAAAAACATGCCAAAAGCCTACAAGACTGTCAGCATTCTGGAGTAGCATCTCACAGGAGAATCCAGTACGGAGTAAAACAAGCATTTTGTTGCTATTACCCTTCATGATGGCCTACATGGGAGGTTGGATTTTCTGTTTGCACAAAAATGAAGACTGCACAAAGGATGCAAAGCCCATGCGTGTTATATGCAGAGATGTACTGGCAAATGCGAGATGGTTTATAATTTGAAAGATAAGCGGTGGGTGAAAAATTCCTTTTGAGGTTGAAGTCTGCACCTGGTATGCACAATGCCCTCCTGTGAAGCTGATTGGAGAATGTGAGGACCAAGCAGGCTGCCTTTTGCATGAAAAGTAAGCAAACATGGCGTGGGACACGAAGGCCAGCTGGCTGGCAAAGTGGGTCCCACGAAAAACTTTGAAAAACACTAAATGACAAAGCATAGATTGTGTCATTCTAAAGGGTGCTGCCTCAGTGTTTGAAACATGTCACAGCTTGACAGGGAAGGAAACTGCAAAGGTTTTTGTTGTTGATGGTGATAAGATAGCAATCAAAAATGACAGTTTGATTAGTCAGCAAGAACATGTTTCCGTAAACTTAATCAGAGTTAACATCTACAAGATACTTACTCTGTAACTGGCAATGAAATCAACCCCAACAAAATTGCAACTGTCAGCAAGCAGTTTAAAAATAGTTCACTTTTTTAAAACCTTCAGTTACTGAAGCCGTTGTAAATTAAAAGAAACTAACCACCACTGGAATAGCAATGGTCTAGATTTCAAACACATCCCCAATATACCTGTCATGCTTCCGCCGAAGTTGATCACAGGTTTATCTTTGCTATTGCAGCTTTGGGTATGATCCAATGCAGCATGATAGCACTATGGCTTCACAGCGGTAGGGTCCCAGGTTCGATTCCCGGCTTGGGTCACTGTGTGTGTCGAGTCTGCACGTTCTCCCCGTGTCTGCGTGGGTTTCCTCCCGGGTGCTCCGGTTTCCTCCCACAAGTCCCGAAAGACGTGCTGTTAGGTAATTTGGACATTTTGAATTCTCCGTGTACCTGAACAGGCGCTGGAGTGTGGCAACTAGGGGCTTTTCACAGTAACTTCATTACAGTGTTAATGTAAGCCTACTTCTGACAATAAAGATTATTATTAATTAGTTTCCTGCTCTACAGTCTACATTACTAAGAGATTGCAGAGTTCTGGATCGTAGTCTGCTCCACAAATATTTCCTGAATTAATTCAAATTTAGAATTTTAAGTGCCTGCTTAACTTTGGATGCATTCTTGTAAATGCTATTTTAATAACTTGAGGCTTTTATTTTTTTTACTCCCTTTCGACACAAATGAGAAGATACTTTCAGATATGTAATGAATATTGTAATATTCATAAGTCTACACATAACTGAAAATGGTTGAGTTTTTGTAACAGCTGTGGACAAGTCAACACTCAAACTAGTTGCCTAGTGAATCACATTAGGGATTAGGTATCGCTCCTGTATGATTTTCACATCTTTCTCTTTATTCTGCCTAAGTTAAGAGTTGGGTTAAGTAGCTACACACACAGTGCTAAATGGTGGCAGTTTCAATCCCAAATGTGAACGGTCAGAGTCACACCTGGACCCAAACACGGACTCCTCTACAACCAGGTACAACACCCGGACATGAGCCAACGCAGGATTGGTCTGGACTGTAACTGGAGAAGGATTAGTTGAGAAAGTACAAGAACTGCACCATACCACATCCTTATGTGCAGTGAAAAGGCAAAGAAATGGAGATTTTAATCTTCACTAAGAGTAACCAAAAAGCCAGAGCTTATTAAAAAATAGATCATGTAAAAAAGATTTTCTTTTGGTGCAGGTAGATTTTGTAGCATTTGTTTTTTAACAGCCTCATGTCCCTTGCTGTAACCTTGTGCACAGCACTTCCAGCAGAACAATGGTTTTAAAAAGCAAGGTCCTCAAAAGTGAACCAAATATAGTCTCGGTTGTAATCATAGCCTGTCAGCACTACTGCTGGAGAAGTCTGTCTGCAGAGGGGCAATGTTGTGCTCGTATGCTGCATACTCTGAGTTGCCAGTACTGGCTAACTTTAGTTGCTGGGCGGCATGGGAGAGTTGAAATGCAGCATCGGGATGGGCTGTGTCTGGAAGGAGTGTGCATTCACGGTCCAGCATATCCGCCACACCTTTCAGTAGGTCCAGAAATCCAAACGCGAGGGCTGCCTTTCTCAGCCGATTCAGTTCCTGCGGAAGGGAAAAGGCGCAGGGTGAAGGATAGTTTGCTTTTAGAATGTGAAACATGTTCATCAATGTGAATGCTAAGAAATAGAGTGTCAGAAACCCTCAGGCAAAGGGCAGCACAGGACATGGCATGCTGCTCCTATCTGCCTTAATGTGACTAAACCCTTTAATGTAAGACAATTTCCACTCCTCATATCAGTCTCGCAACAAAGCTGTAAATTATTGGCATTTGCCAGTGGTGTTTGGTGCTGTGCTCCATCATTTAATAGAAACTGGATTAAAATGCTTCTAATCATATTTCACAAAGACCCTTTCATCCCTTAGAAAGAGGAAATGCTAATTCCAATTGACTTCAGCTTCAATTTGGATCCCAGACACGAAAGAAGAGGGAGCTAAGCCGGCACTTTCCCCCAGGTCCCAGAGATGGTTTTCATCAAAAAGCTCCTAACAGGGAGGGAGGTACCAAGGGTGGAGACTGGAGGTTACAGGTGGGGGAATTCACTCCGTCAAGATTAGAGGAGGCGGAGGGGAACTGAAAATGAGGACAAAGACCCGATGTCTAAATAATCTAGATGTCTTTAGGATGGCAACACTCTGATAACCGGCGATATTAGAATTTCCAGATGCTGCAGGATGAGCTAGAAAGATAACCGTGGCAATACTGGGCGTGGCTGCAGACTGTGTCAGCAACTGCTGGACCTTCTGTGTATACCCAATGGTTTCGCTTTTAGTATTCATTCAAGAATGTGGGCAGCATGGTAGCCTTGTGGATAGCACAATTGCTTCACAGCTCCAGGGTCCCAGGTTCGATTCCGGCTTGGGTCACTGTCTGTGCGGAGTCTGCACATCCTCCCCGTGTGTGCGTGGGTTTCCTCCGGATGCTCCGGTTTCCTCCCACAGTCCAAAGATGTGCGGGTTAGGTGGATTGGCCATGATAAATTGCCCTTAGTGTCGGGTGGGGTTACTGGGTTATGGGGATAGGGTGGCGGTGTTGACCTTGGGTAGGGTGCTCTTTCCAAGAGCCGGTGCAGACTAGATGGGCCGAATGGCCTCCTTCTGCACTGTAAATTCTATGAAAAAATCTATGAAATCAATGTGGGTGTCGTTGACCCAGCATTTGTTGTCCGTCCGTAGACAAGGCGGTGGTGAGCTGCCTTCTTGAATCGCTACAAACACAGTGCTGTTGGGGAGGAAATTCCAGGATTTTGAACAAGCGACAGTGAAGGAACAGCAATGTATTTTCAAGTCAGGGCTGTGAGTGGTAAATTTATTTAGGAAGAGCATAGGAAAGTTCGGCGATAACTGTTCAAAATTTCAATTACTCTTTTGACATTTTAATCATTTCAAGAGGAGTAAAATTTGTCCTAAGTGCGGAACTGTTTCATTACTGAATCCATTACTGAAAGGATGCAAACTGCCTTTATATCATGTCAGCTGCTTAAAGATTGTCTCTCCAATGTCACACTTTGTCAAGGATCACGAGCCAAATGGTATATTCCAGATTAGTCAGGTAAAAAATTAACCATCATATTTTCCCCATTTGGTTGCAACTGAGCAGCACAGTTGCTTCACAGCTCCAGGGTGCCGGGTTTGAATCCCGGCTTGGAGTTTGCACATTCTCCCCGTGTGTGCGTGGGTTTCCTCCGGGTGCTCCGGTTTCCTCCCACAGTCCAAAGATGTGCGGGTTAGATCAGGCATTGTCAAACTCGGGGGCGCGACCCGCGGGTGGGTCGCAGAGCTCCCGATCGCGCAAATCTGCGCGCAACAGCCGGCTGCAAGCGGCCTTCAAAATGGCCACCATCATGTAAAACAAATACGGCCGCACTGCGCACGCGTGTCCGATCATCAGTGCGCAGGCGCAGTGCGGCCGCTTTTTTAAAAAAAACGGTTGCAGCTTTTTGTTTTACAGGTTCGGGAGGGGGATTTATTTGATAAAATTTTACAGGAAAAAAATGCAGAACTTTGGACAGATGGAGACTCCATACTTTCCGACACCGGAAGGCTTCACCTTCATCCAACAGGTTCCATTGGAGGAATGTGTACGAGGGCCAAAGGGACACAAAACCATTTCCTCCATTTTTGTCAGCAGCAAACAAGGTAAGGGAAAATGGTGGGTCGCGCAGGTCGGCCGGAGTGGGTCGCGAAGGTCGGCCGGCGTGGGTCGCGAAGGTCGGCCGGCGTGGGTCGCGAAGGTCGGCCGGCGTGGGTCGCGAAGGTCGGCCGGCGTGGGGCGCGAAGGTCGGCCGGCGTGGGGCGCGAAGGTCGGCCGGCGTGGGGCGCGAAGGTCGGCCGGCGTGGGGCGCGAAGGTCGGCCGGCGTGGGGCGCGAAGGTCGGCCGGCGTGGGGCGCGAAGGTCGGCCGGCGTGGGGCGCGAAGGTCGGCCGGCGTGGGGCGCGAAGGTCGGCCGGCGTGGGGCGCGCAGGTCGGCCGGCGTGGGGCGCGCAGGTCGGCCGGCGTGGGGCGCGCAGGTCGGCCGGCGTGGGGCGGGCAGGTCGGCCGGCGTGGGTCGCGCAGGTCGGCCGGCGTGGGGCGCGCAGGTCGGCCGGCGTGGGGCGCGCAGGTCGGCCGGCGTGGGGCGCGCAGGTCGGCCGGCGTGGGGCGCGCAGGTCGGCCGGCGTGGGGCGCGCAGGTCGGCCGGCGTGGGGCGCGCAGGTCGGCCGGCGTGGGGCGCGCAGGTCGGCCGGCGTGGGGCGCGCAGGTCGGCCGGCGTGGGGCGCGCAGGTCGGCCGGCGTGGGGCGCGCAGGTCGGCCGGCGTGGGGCGCGCAGGTCGGCCGGCGTGGGGCGCGCAGGTTGGTAAAAATGAGTCCCCGGAAAAAAAGTTTGAAGAACTCTGGGTTAGATGGATTGACCAGGCTAAATTGCCCTTAAGAGTCCATCAAGGTTAGGTGGGGTTACTGGGATAGGGTGTTCTTTACAAGGGCCGGTGCAGACTCGATGGGTCGAATGGCCTCCTTCTGCACAGTAAATTTTATGGCTCTATGATCAATAACATTGTACAAAGAACACACTCTCTTTAATCTCCGATTTGATTGCCTACACACTGCTTTTTATTTCATTCATTTGCTGATGCAAATTCACCGAGGATCAATGCATTTACCTTGTAGAATGTCTGTGTTTTTTCTGGAAGTTTCCGAGCATTTCTTAAAATCTTCTGAACATCGGTCTAAAGTCAAAAGAGAAACCATTAGATGGTCTTTAAAGGCTACATTCTCCTTTGAATATGTTAAGAACTTATTTGGTCGACGAAAGTATCCACCATCCAGCTGCTGAATGCTGTCATTTCACTGTGTGGTCCTGTAAAGGTTAGAAATGACAGCAACACTACAAACATCAGCCACTCCTTCGTTTATGCTGCAAAGTACAGAACCACAAAGTGAGACAGACCATCTTAGGGTAATTAGTGTCGGGACAGATATTTACTATTTAATTCTGATGCATGGATGAAGCAGCATGTTTCAAACACACTGAGCAGGAAGTAAAATAAACCGGGCAGCACAGTGGTTAGCACTGCTGCCTCACGGCGCTGAGGTCCCAGGTTCGATCCCAGGTCCGGGTCACTGTCCGTGTGGAGTTTGCACATTCTCCCCGTGTCTGCGTGGGTCTCACCCCCACAACCCAAAGATGTGCAGGCTAGATGGATTGGCCACACTAAATTGCCACTTAATTGGAAAAAATTAATTGGGTACACTAAATTTAAAAAAAGTAAAATAAACCACCTATACAATTAATAAAAATGTCGGGGGAGGTGGTGGAAGCAGGGACGATAGTGACGTTTTAAGGGCTTCTTGACACCTACATGAACAAGATGGGAATAGAGGGATACGGGCCCCGGAAGTGTAGAAAGTTTTAGGTTAGATGGGCAGCATGGTTGGCGCAGGCTTGGAGGGCCGAAGGGCCTGTTCCTGTGCTGTATTTTTCTTTGTTTTTGTTCTTAATTCATTCTGCTCTAAGGGGCAACTTATGGTACTGATCGGATTGACTGAAATTCTTAAAATGAGCTTCTGTCCGTTCTCCACACTGTCCAGTTATCAATCGGTGCAGTGAGACAAGGAGCTTGAACAGTCAGGCTAACATCACAATGCTTAGTAGCTGCCATACCTGCAATCCACTGGGTTTAATCCACACAGTCACATTCTGAGCATAACTGCGCTTTGTCCTTGGCTGGAGGGGAAAGGGGCTTTTGCTGTCATCCTCACCATAGGGATTTTCCTCAGCGTCTGAAATTAACCAAAATGGAATTTTACAGTTAGAAACAAACATGGTGGTTGGGTACAAGATGTGTTGAAAACCATTTTCACAGAAAATCCAAGTTCAAACTCACCCAAGATGGGCCCTAATTGCGACATCTTTCCAAGCCAAGGAAGCGGCTCTGGACCAGGCTCAAACAAGGACATCATCAGATTAGATTTCTTTTTGCTGTCAGCCTGGGAGTACAGCATTCCGTACCAGTCTGGTCTGATCAAAGCAGCAAGTATATTACAAACATTACCATGAAACCAGCAGATTAATGAACCGCATTTCCCAGCTTCAACACCGTATATAGAGGATGGGGAAATTGAGACAAAACGGGTGGAGGGTTCGGTGCGCAAAGCTTTCCATTTTAGACACTCAATTTCTTATTACATTGCCCAGCAACTCAACAATGATACAACCACTGAGCTTCTCGCGAGGAAGTTGTACTGACCTTTCAGCTTTATAAAGTGAGGAATGTCAATTTTCAGAATCGATCCCTTTGTTTATGGAAAGTAGACGGGAACAGTCAGTGTAAGGTGTGAAGTGGAGCTGGAAAACATTAGTATCCCCAAACTATTCAGCTTTTTACCGAGGGTATTTGTGCACTCGGATCTTACAGGTGCTCAGGTGTCTAGTCTGGAAACAATTCTCAGGCTTTCCTGAGGCTGTTGCTGATCGATCGGCCAATTGGCTCGAGTTGCTGAAAGGAGGCCAAACTCTCTCCGTATTAAGCAAGAACGGAAAGCAGCTCAGTGTAGGCAGGATACAAGACTGATTAACACAGTGTCATCCTCTACACCTTACCCAGCACCCAGAGAAGGGAAGGAATTACCAATGTGACATCCTTCCATGACACTGGAGGACAGGGTGGAGGTGCACACAGCTTTGACAGAAGGTCATCTGGACTCGAAACGTGAGCTCTTTTCTCGCCCTACAGATGCTGCCAGACCTGCTGTGATTTTCCAGCATTTTCTTTTTGGTTTCAGATTGCAGCATCTGCAGTAATTTGCCATTATCCTGAACGTGGCCTTTGAATGTATGAAGCGTCATTATGGTTTGTGAATAATAATTTGTTACTAATGTTTCGGATTTTTTTTGCCAATCCTTCTCAGTATGAATTAGAGACAGAGAGCGGGTGTTTTACAAAAGACACTTGGCTAATTTCAGAGCTGGTTAGTGTACAGCTTCTCACCCGAGTAGCACGATAGCCACCATCCCTTCCACTTTGAGGCTTCCATGCAGCAAGACACAAAACGATGGCATCTTTCCAGCAATTTGAGAAGCAGAGGTCTCATCTTCGGTTTCTTCAGGTAACCCGCTCCCCAGGTCATCACCTTCTACCAAAAGAAAACAAACGTTTAGTGTCAGCACATTCACCCTCTGCTCCCCATCAGCAGCAACACCACACTCTCACCCTCACACAAGGACACTTCAATCTTGCAGGACATCACCTTCTATAAACCTCTCCTGTTACATTCCCACCTTCACAAAACTGGCAGAAGGCAAATCCTGGGTTCATATAGGGATGCAGTGAGATGGAAGCTAACTTCATTGAAGCCTACTTGTGACAATAAGTGATTATTTTTATCTGCGGTGCAATGAGTGGGATACTATCCGCTGTCTGCCTCGTGTGGCCAAATCGATTTCTTTCCCAAATGCTGCACTTAACCAAATCAGAAATAGCTGCCTCTCATTCTGTCTTCTTGATGCTTTTGAAATCATCCAGCCAGTAATGAACAGCCAGAACAATCGAACATCAAATCACCCGGGAATGAAAGGCTGACCCATCAGCCCAATGTCAGCAGGTTCAGCTTCACACAACTCGCCTTTGTCACATAGAAGAGAAACAGTTTGTATTTATCACATTTTTCACACCAAGGTGTCCAAAAGCACTTTGCAGCCAGTTACATTTTTATATGAAGAGGCAGCACGGTGACGCAGTGGTTAGCACTGCTGCCTCAAGGCGCCGAGGACCCGGGTTCGATCCCGGCCCACTGTCGGTGTGGAGTTTGCACATCCTCCCAGTGTCTGCCTGGGTCTCACCCCCACAACCCAATGATGCGCAGGGTACAAAGAACAAAAAAATGTACAGCACAGGAACAGGCCCTTCGGCCCTCCAAGCCCGTGCCGACCATACTGCCCGACTAAACTACAATCTTCTACACTTCCTGGGTCCGTATCCTTCTATTCCCATCCTATTCATATATTTGTCAAGATGCCCCTTAAATGTCCCTATCGTCCCTGCTTCCACCACCTCCTCCGGTAGTGAGTTCCAGGTACCCACTACCCTCTGCGTAAAAAACTTGCCTCGTACATCTACTCTAAACCTTGCCCCTCTCACCTTAAACCTATGCCCCCTAGTAATTGACCCCTCTACCCTGGGGAAAAGCCTCTGACTATCCACTCTGTCTATGCCCCTCATAATTTTGTATACCTCTATCAGGTCGCCCCTCAACCTCCTTCGTTCCAGTGAGAACAAACCGAGTTTATTCAACCGCTCCTCATAGCTTATGCCCTCCATACCAGGCAACATTCTGGTAAATCTCTTCTGCACCCTCTCTAAAGCCTCCACATCCTTCTGGTAGTGTGGCGACCAGAATTGAACACTATACTCCAAGTGTGGCCTAACTAAGGTTCTATACAGCTGCAGCATGACTTGCCAATTCTTATACTCAATGCCCCGGCCAATGAAGGCAAGCATGCCGTATGCCTTCTTGACTACCTTCTCCACCTGTGTTGCCCCTTTCAATGACCTGTGGACCTGTACTCCTAGATCTCTTTGACTTTCAATACTCTTGAGGGTTCTACCATTCACTGTATATTCCCTACCTGCATTAGACCTTCCAAAATGCATTACCTCACATTTGTCCGGATTAAACTCCATCTGCCATCTCTCCGCCCAAGTCTCCAGACAATCTAAATCCTGCTGTATCCTCAGACAGTCCTCATCGCTATCCGCAATTCCACCAACCTTTGTGTCATCTGCAAACTTACTAATCAGACCAGTTACATTTTCCTCCAAATCATTTATATATACTACAAAGAGCAAAGGTCCCAGCACTGATCCCTGTGGAACACCACTGGTCACAGCCCTCCAATTAGAAAAGCATCCCTCCATTGCTACCCTCTGCCTTCTATGGCCTAGCCAGTTCTGTATCCACCTTGCCAGTTCACCCCTGATCCCGTGTGACTTCACCTTTTGTACTAGTCTACCATGAGGGACCTTGTCAAAGGCCTTACTGAAGTCCATATAGACAACATCTACTGCCCTACCTGCATCAATCATCTTAGTGACCTCCTCGAAAAACTCTATCAAGTTAGTGAGACACGACCTCCCCTTCACAAAACCGTGCTGCCTCTCACTAATACGTCCATTTGCTTCCAAATGGGAGTAGATCCTGTCTCTAAGAATTCTCTCCAGTAATTTCCCTACCACTGACGTAAGGCTCACCGGCCTGTAGTTCCCGGGATTATCCTTGCTACCCTTCTTAAACAGAGGAACAACATTGGCTATTCTCCAGTCCTCCGGGACATCCCCTGAAGACAGCGAGGATCCAAAGATTTCTGTCAAGGCCTCAGCAATTTCCTCTCCAGCCTCCTTCAGTATTCTGGGGTAGATCCCATCAGGCCCTGGGGACTTATCTACCTTAATATTTTTTAAGACACCCAACACCTCGTCTTTTTGGATCACAATGTGACCCAGGCTATCTACAGCCCCTTCTCCAGACTCAACATCTACCAATTCCTTCTTTTTGGTGAATACTGATGCAAAGTATTCATTTAGTACCTTGCCCATTTCCTCTGGCTCCACACATAGATTCCCTTGCCTATCCTTCAGTGGGCCAACCCTTTCCCTGGCTACCCTCTTGCTTTTTATGTACGTGTAAAAAGCCTTGGGATTTTCCTTAACCCTATTTGCTAATGACTTTTCGTGACCCCTTCTAGCCCTCCTGACTCCTTGCTTAAGTTCCTTCCTACTTTCCTTATATGCCACACAGGCTTTGTCTGTTCCCAGCCTTTCAGCCCTGACAAATGCCTCCTTTTTCTTTTTGACGAGGCCTACAATATCACTCGTCATCCAAGGTTCCCGAAAATTGCCGTATTTATCTTTCTTCCTCACAGGAACATGCCGGTCCTGTATTCCTTTCAACTGACACTTGAAAGCCTCCCACATGTCAGATGTTGATTTGCCCTCAAACATCCGCCCCCAATCTATGTTCTTCAGTTCCCGCCTAATATTGTTATAATTAGCCTTCCCCCAATTTAGCACATTCATCCTCGGACCACTCTTATCCTTGTCCACCAGTACTTTAAAACTTACTGAATTGTGGTCACTGTTACCGAAATGCTCCCCTACTGAAACATCTACCACCTGGCCGGGCTCATTCCCCAATACCAGGTCCAGTACCGCCCCTTCCCTAGTTGGACTGTTTACATATTGTTTTAAGAAGCCCTCCTGGATGCTCCTTACAAACTCCGCCCCGTCTAAGCCCCTGGCACTAAGTGAGTCCCAGTCAATATTGGGGAAGTTGAAGTCTCCCATCACCACAACCCTGTTGTTTTTACTCTTTTCCAAAATCTGTCTACCTATCTGCTCCTCTATCTCCCGCTGGCTGTTGGGAGGCCTGTAGTATACCCCCAACATTGTGACTGCACCCTTCTTATTCCTGATCTCTACCCATATAGCCTCACTGCCCTCTGAGGTGTCCTCTCGCAGTATAGCTGTGATATTCTCCCGAACAAGTTGCGCAACTCCACCTCCCCTTTTACATCCCCCTCTATCCCGCCTGAAACATCTAAATCCTGGAACGTTTAGCTGCCAATCCTGCCCTTCCCTCAACCAGGTCTCTGTAATGGAAAATATATATTTAAGAGTGATCAATTCATTTTTTCCAATTAAGGAGCAATTTAGTGTAGCCAATCCACCTACCCTGTACATCTTTGGGTTGTGGGGGTGAAATCCGCGCAAACGCGGGGAGAATGTGCAAACTGCACACGGACAATGACCCAGAGCTGGGATTGAACCTGGCACCTCGGCGCCGTGAGGCATCAGTGCTAACCTACTGCGCTACCCATGGACCCCATGGGTAGGTGGATTGGCCACGTTAAATTGTCCGTTAATTGGAAAATAAAGACTAGAATACTGTAAATTTAAAAAAAAACATTTTTATATGAATGGAGTCACTCTTGGAGTGTAGTAAACACAGCAACCAAGTTGTGCACAGCAAGATCCCAGAACCAGCAATGTGATCATGGCCAGAAGCTTTAGTGATGTTGATTGAGGGATAAATATTGGCTAGGATACCAGAACTCACTGCTCTTTTCTGTAAAGTGACGTGGGATCTTTTATATTCCTCTGAAAGGGCAGATGCCTCATTTGAAAGATGGGTGAAATGAAAATCGCTGATTGTCACAAGTAGGCCTCAAATAAAGTTACTGTGAAAAGCCCCTAGTCGCCACATTCCGGCGCCTGTTTGGGGAGGCTGTTACGGGAATCGAACCGTGCTGCTGGCCTGCCTGGGTCTGCTTTCAAAGCCAGCGATTTAGCCCCGTGCTAAACAGCCCTGTTGGTGCCACCAACAGTGCAGCATTCCCCCAGTGCTTCACTGGGGTGTCAACCCAAACCTTCTGCCTCAGGTGCAAGGGGGCTGGCTGACACTTTGAATGGACTCCAGGCAGAGTAATGTCTCTTTGTCAAAGCTTTGGCAAAGAGTCATTGGACTCGAAACGTTCGCTTTTTTCTCTCCCTACAGATGCTGCCAGACCTGCTGAGATTTTCCAGCATTTTCTCTTTCGTTTCAGATTGCAGCATCCGCAGTAATTTGCTTTTATCCAGAGTAATGTCTCACAGTGCGAACTCTACTGGCCCCATTCACAGTGCCCACAGCTCACTGATAGTCAGGTACTGTGTGACTGACACTCGCAAGATGCCAAGTAATATCCAAAAGGATCGGGGTCTCACCTTTATTCAACGCTATGGGTAAAACCAAGTGACGAGAAAGCACAGGCGGACTGGCGATATCAGCAATCTTTATAAATCCCACTATATCCAGTTCTGCGAAAGAAAAACACAATCAAATCAAAGATAAAATCACATCAGGTTCTCCCCCTGCCTCCCAAACCTGGACTATAACCTGCAGCATAAAGTTCATTGGTGCAGAGCTAAGACTGGTTTGTTAACAGGAGTTTGTAACTGGGTTAGTCAGAAAATAAACAGGTCTTGCTGGTGCATGTCCCCAACAATCACCAACCGAAGCAACACTCCCCTGCCTGGAGTGTGACCAGCCTCCCAACAATCACCAGGTCGAAGCAACACTCCCCTGCCTGGAGTGTGACCAGCCTCCCAACAATCACCAGGTCGAAGCAACACTCCCCTGCCTGGAGTATGACTAATCTCAATGCAGTGATGCATTTTCTGTTTGCAACAAGGAGCATATAGTGTGAGAACATTTCATCCTAAGCACCTGCTGGAGGTTCCCAATTATCAACACACAGTATCAACATGTTCACCCTGCCAGTTATAAGGCCAACTGGGAATTCAGGAGAAACATTTTTACCCAGAGAGTGGTAGAGAATACAGCAGGGTGTGGTTGAGAAGAATAGCAGAGGTGCAGTGAAAGCTGGATAAGCACGAGGGAGACCGGAATTGAAGGGTATATAGGCAGGATGAGATGAAGTAGGGTTGGAGTAAACGCCCATGTAGCATAAACACCAGCATTGGCCACTTGGCTCAAACAGCCAGTGTCTGTGCTGTGGAATCCCACGTCACTCTGTGACGCAACCTCATGTACCCTCCCCACCCCACCACTAAATCCAAGAGGCCAAAAAAAGCAACAGTCATTTTCAGCAAGAACTCTGGGAAAATCCTTTCTAAAACAAACACACGCATCTTATGATGTGACAGGAGCAGACATAAAGCCCTCGCTTTCCATATTTCCCAAGAATATCAGAGGAGGCCATTAAGCCTATGCCCCATTCGGTGGAAAATTTCCAACCAGCCCCATTCCCCGGCTCCTTCCCCACAGTCCTGCAAGTTTCAACCCGTCAAATATTCATCCAATATTCTTTTGAAAGATGGTGTCAAGCATGATCTGGACCAGGTGAGGACATCAGACCTCCTTCCCTCAAGGACATTTCGTCATATTTCTAGATTTAAAAGCCAATTTCAAATTCTCACCAGTCTTGTTGGGATTTGAGCTCACATTCTCTAGGTAACACAAGGCTAACACTCGATACGACAGAGTGGTGGCAACCCAGTCCTCAGTGAATATAAACTGAATGGTTCACAGTGACACACTCTCGTGACACCAACTTAAATGTATCACTCAGACATTCCAAGATGTGGAGAAGCTCGTGCTGGACTGGGGTGGGCACAGCAAGAAGTCTCCCAACACCAAATCAAAGGCCAACAGGTTTGTTTGAAATCACTAGCTTTCGGAGCACTGCTCCTTCCTCAGGTTACCATTGGCCAGAAACCAGAAACTGAAGTCTTCACCTGATGAAGGAACAACACTCCGATAGCTTATGATTTCAAATAAACCTGTTGGACCTTAACCTGGTGTTGTGAGACTTCTTACTGTGCTCAGACATACTAGGCAGAGAGCTGGTTCCACATCAATCACATATTCTTTCAGAACAGGGTTAGGGAAAAGGAAGCTGTGCTCTGCTCATACCATGACTAAACTTCAGAATCCTGGCACTAACATGTAAAGTAGCAAGGTTTTTGATTCCCTCTTATCAATATTCTGCAAAGATTCACACAAAGAATCAAAAGCTAAACCAAGGGAAGAGTCTGCCCAGCAACAGGCAGATTTACCTGAACACACTCACCTGTGTTGATAGTTTTTGGAACAGGCTCCAATTCTTCGTCAATAATAACAGGTTCTGGTCTTGGAAACATTTGCATGTCAGACACCAGGTGACCACATTTTAACACAGCGTGGAAAGGAGAGTATGCTTGGTCAATCAGCTTGCTGCAACGCCAAAGAAAGTCACAACAATGAAATCGGAGGTGTATACTGGAGATGTTCTACTCATCAAAACCTACCTGGATATTTAATATTCTCTAATATCTATCCTGGATATTTAATACTGTCTACTATCTCCACCTTTATTTCTTTAAAAAAAAAATTCCAATTAAGGGGCAATTTAGTGGCCAACCCATCTACCCTGCCCATCTTTGGGTTGTGGGGGTGAGACCCACAGAGACATGGGGAGAATGTACAAATACCGCACGGACAGTGACCCGGGGCTGGGATCGAACCCGGGTCCTCAGCTCCACAGGCAGCAGTGCTAACCACTGTGCCGCCAGGGTCCTCGGCGGCGTGAGGCAGCAGTGTTAACCACTGTGCCGCCAGGGTCCTCAGCGCCATGAAGCAGCAGTGCTAACCACTGTGCCGCCCGGGTCCTCGGCGGCGTGAGGCAGCAGTGCTAACCACCGTGCCACCCCACCATTAATTATGTTTCATTCTCCCATGAATTCTCCGGAATTGCCAACTTCCTATTGCTGAGGAAATCCTCCCAAAGACACAATGTGGCTTTAGACCTTCCAGAGGAACATCTGACATGGGTCTTTTTGCCAGAACATCAGGAACTGCTCATTGTATTCATCATCCTGACCAAAGCACCTGACTGAGGAAATTGCAAGGCTCTGTGGATTGAGCTCCAAGAAACTTCACTACAATTCTGCAGCTGCTTCATGATGATGTGACAGCAACTGTCTGGAGTGTGAGATCTGAAACAGCTGCCATCAAAATCGGGGCCGGTATGGAGCTGGCCTGAGAGGCAGCCCCCATACCATTCACAATCGACCAGACAGTGGCTATTCATAGAACCATAGAATTTACAGTGCAGAAGGTTCATCTCATCAAAGGTCAACTGCGAGGCTTTTCCCCAGGGTAGAGGGGTCAATTACTAGGGGGCATAGGTTTAAGGTGAGAGGGGCAAGGTTTAGAGTAGATGTACGAGGCAAGTTTTTTTACGCAGAGGGTAGTGGGTGCCTGGAACCCGCTACCGGAGGAGGTGGTGGAAGCAGGGACGATAGTGACATTTAAGGGGCATCTTGACAAATATATGAATAGGATGGGAATAGAGGGATACGGACCCAGGAAGTGTAGGAGATTGTAGTTTAGTCGGGCAGCATGGTCGGCACGGGCTTGGAGGGCCGAAGGGCCTGTTCCTGTGCTGTACATTTCTTTGTTCTTTGCCCTCTGGTGTCAGTATTAAATCCCAACTGGATGGAAAATTCTATAATCTCAGTCAAACCTAAACTGACTACCATAGATATATGTGATGTACAGTTTGTGGATGGCTGCAGTGTCATTGCCCACTCTGCACCACATTTGCAAGCCACCCTCGATCGCTTCAAGAAACTCGGCCTGTCCTTGAATGCTGCCAAAACAATCTGGCCAACCAAATCTTCTAGCTCCAATATACGTTGAAGGAGACACTCTGGAATATATTGAACACGTCCCGTACCTCAACACCCACCATTGAAGAGGAGATCCAACATCAGATCTGCTGTGCAAGTTCAGCTTTCTCAAACAACCCAGCAAGTTCTCAAACAAAGTGCTGGTGCACAGAGCAGGTGTCGTCACTACACTCCCATACTGCAGTGTAATCTGGACTGTGTATCAGTGACACTTAACAGGAGAGAAATTCCACCAGCAATGTCTCTGCCACATCCTCCGAAATCAGTGGAAGAACTGTCAGACACTAGTGTGCTTTTAAAAACTAGCTCCACAAACATTCGGGCAAAACTCCTGTAAAATCAACTTGGATGGACTGGACACTGTGTCCGGGTGGCCAAAAAGTGTCTCCCCCTTCAGGTCCTGTTGTCTCAACTCTCAATTGGTCAGCGTTCCGGGGAAGTACAAAAGAAATTCAAAGACAGTTGAAACTCTCCCTGAAGCGTAGTGACATTGACATTAATGGCTGTGAGGAACTTGCCACCAATTGTTCAAAATGACAACAATTTGTCAATCAAGCTGCACCCTGTTATGAGTCCAAATGCCTCAATAGCAGTGGAGAAACAAAGAAGAGTATGCAAATCCTAGACAGAAAATACCCGATTCTGAGAAAGACTGTTTTTACAGCCTGTTTCCTGTGAGAGTCCAGAGCTGCACAGAATGAGTCCATGACTTCAAAGTAATTCTAGATCAGAGAAAGAGTCGTTTGTTGTTGTAATGCCAGGGCACAAGGGGCAGGAGGGTGAGGGGCAGGGAGTGTTGTGTTGGGCGCTCTGGATCCGTGGAACACATACAGGTCACCAACACTTGAAATAGTGCAACACTATTTTGAGTCATTAACAGTTTAACATACGCTGACTGTGGGTTAACACGATATTAGATTGAACTAAAGACCTTTGCCTTGTCCTAACCAGTCGATGCACTCAGCACATGGTGAATGTCTGTGTTGCAGGCTGTGAGCTCTGTCCTCCTAGCTAGCTGCAACTCGAATGAGCGGGAACTCTGATGTCCCCTGTCTTTATAGTGCGTGTGCTCTAACTGGTGATTGGCTGCGGTGTTGATTGGTCCCACTGTGTGTCCATCAGTGTGTGTCTGCACCATGATATACTGGTGTATATTATGCCATCCCCCCCTTTTATAAAAGAATGTATATGTGTGGCAATAAATAGTGTATAGTGAGAATGTCCCTAACTACATGTGTGCGAAAGACATATTTACAGGACTATGTACATGAGAACTAAACTATTTACATGGGAAGGTGCCTGGTGCAGAAAAACAGTGTGTCACAAGAATAACGAGATGAACACTATATACAAACCACGTAAACGATTAAACGGAAGCACAGAACAAATCAGAAAGTCCATAAGCCCACAAAGTTCACAAATTAAGTCTCTGAGGTGGGCGACGAATTCTGGTTGACCGCCTCAAGGGTGGGTCGGGAGCCGCCGGCTGAGGAGCGGGCTGGACTGCGTCAGAGTGAGGAGGATGCAGAGTGACCGGGATCTCTGCATAGTCCAGGGCAGGGTCAGCAGGATGGCGAGGCGACAGTGGAGGATCACGTAGCGAGCATGGAACGAGACGAAGGGTGCGTCGATTGCGGCGCAGAATGGAGCCATCCGGTAGACGAACCAGGAACGAGCGGGGGGCCACCTGCCGAAGGACAACAGCGGTTGCAGACCAGCCACCATCTGGAAGGTGGATGCGGACGTTGTCATCTGGAGCCAGAGCAGGGAGATCAGCTGCATGGGAGTCATGAGCCGCCTTGTGCTGTGCACGAGCCAGCTGCATCCGGCGAAGGACCGGAACGTGGTCGAGGTCTGGGGCGTGGATGGATGGCACCGTCGTCCTCAGGGTACGACCCATGAGCAACTGGGCTGGCGACAGGCCAGTGGATAGTGGGGCAGAGCGATAGGCCAGCAAGGCAAGGTAGAAATCGGACCCAGCATCGGCAGCCTTGCAGAGGAGCCATTTGACTATATGGACTCCCTTCTCCGCTTTGCCGTTGGATTGGGGGTACAGGAGACTGGATGTCACATGGGCAAAATGTACCACCTGGCAAAGTTGGAACATTCCTGGCTTGCGAAGCAGGGGCCATTGTCCGACAAAACCGTGAGTGGGATGGCGTGTCGAGCAAAGGTGTCCTTACAGGCACGGATGACTGCAGACGACGTGATGTCGTGCATCCGTATCACCTCCGGGTAATTTGAAAAGTAGTCCACGATCAGGACATAGTCTCTACCCAGCGTGTGGAACAGGTCGATGCCCACCTTGGTCCAAGGTGATGTGACCAACTCATGGGGCTGCAGGGTCTCACGTGGTTGGGCCGGCTGGAAGCGCTGACAAGTGGGGCAGTTGAGCACTGTGTTGGCTATGTCGTCATTGATGCCGGGCCAGTACACTGCCAATCGGGCCCGTCGGCAGCACTTTTCCACGCCAAGGTGGCCCTCGTGTAGCTGTTCCAGGACGAGCTGGCGCATGCTATGCGGGATGACAATGCGGTCCAGTTTCAGAAGAACCCCTTCTACTACCGCCAGATCATCTCTGACATTATAGAACTGAGGGCATTGGCCCTTGAGCCACCCGTCCGTTAGGTGGCGCATGACACGCTGTAGCAAGGGGTCAGCCGCCGTCTCGCGGCGAATTTGGACGAGGCGTTCATCCGTGGCCGGTAGATTGGAGGCCACGAAGGCCACATGGGCGTCAACCTGGCAGACGAATCCCGCTGGGTCACACGGGGTGTTGACTGCCCTGGAGAGAGCGTCGGCAATGATGAGTTCTTTGCCTGGGGTGTATACCAGCTGGAAGCTGTATCGCCGGAGCTTGAGCAGAATACGCTGGAGGCGAGGCGTCATGTCGTTCAAGTCTTTCTGTATTATATCGACCAGCGGGCGATGGTCGGTCTCGACGGTGAATTGAGGAAGTCCGTACACATAATCGTGAAACTTAACCACATCGGTCAGAAGGCCCAGGCGCTCCTTTTCTATCTGCACGTAGCGCTGCTCCGTGGGGGTCATGGCGCGTGACGCATATGCAACGGGGGCCCATGATGAGGGCTCATCGTGTTGCAGGAGCACTGCCCCAATGCCGGATTGGCTGGCATCGGTAGAATTTTTGGTCTCTTTTGCTGGATCAAAGAAAGTTAAGACCGGGGCCGTGGTGAGTTTGGTTCTGAGTTCTCTCCATTCGCCCTCGTGGGCAGGGAGCCATTGGAAGTCTGTCGTCTTCCTGACCAGGTGCCTGAGAGCCGTGGTATGAGAGGCGAGGTTAGGGATGAACTTCCCTAAAAAGTTGACCATGCCCAGAAATCGGAGGGCCACCTTCTTGACCTCTGGCGTTTTCATGGCAGTGATAGCAGCCACCGTGTCCGCATCTGGCCGCACACCCAACTGGGAGATGTGGTCCCCGAGGAACTTGAGTTCCGTCTGACCAAAAGAGCATTTGGCCCTGTTGAGGCGGATGCCCTGCTCACGTATACATTTGAATACGCGTTGGAGGCGACTGACATGCTCCTGCGGGGTGGTGGACCATAGACGCGAACACCTTCAATGCCTTCCATCATTTGTTCCATAATTCTATGGAACACTTCTGAAGCAGATATGATCCCAAACGGCATCCTGTTGTAACAATATCTGCCAAAGGGGGTATTAAATGCACACAGTTTCCTGCTGGATTTGTCGAGCTGGATTTGCCAGAATCCTTTTGAGGCGTCGAGTTTGGTGAAGAGCTTGGCGCAAGCCATCTCGCATGCGATCTCTTCGCGCTTGGGAATTGGATAATGCTCCCTCATGATACTGCGATTTAGATCCTTGGGATCAATGCAAATTCTCAATTCGCCGGAAGGCTTTTTTACACATACCATGGAACTGACCCAGTCGGTTGGTTCCGTAACTCTGGAGATCACTCCTTGGTCCTGCAGCTGCTGCTTGAGGGGTGCTGGGACACTGCGAGGTGCGTGCACCACAGGCGTGGCATTCTGTTTCAATAAGATCTTGTAGGTATATGGGAGCGTGGCCATGCCTTCGAAGACACCGTGGTGCTGGTTGATGATGGCGTCGAGTTGCGCCCTGAAGTCGGTGTCCTGAAAGGCAGACGTGTCATCAGGAAAGAGAGACTGAACACTCTGAACTAGGTTCAACAGCTTGCATGCCTGCACGCCAAGCAGGGAGGCTTTCGAGGAGCCCACGATTTCTAAAGAAAAGATGGCTTTGCGTGACCTGTGCGTCACTTCAAGTTGGCACGAGCCGCTGGCATCAATGGCATTGCCATTGTAATCCAATAGCTGGCAGGCTGATGGGAGGATGGCTGGTTTGACACAAAGGCTTTGGAAGTCAGGCCGCGCAATGAGATTGGCGGAGGCACCAGTGTCCAGGCGGAATCGTATTTGGGACCAGTTGACCGTCAGGGTGGCACACCACTCATCGTCTGGATCGATGCTGTATACCGACAGCGGCTGGTGTCTTTGCTTCGGGAGCACCCTGTTTTTTGTCACGATACCGACTCGAAAAGGTGTTTTCGGGTCCTCGGTGTCACTGCTGTGTGGGAGGTCCGCATTGGACTCGGTGACCGTGGGATGAATTGCCCGGACATTCCTGCGAGGCTGGCTGAAGCGATACGAATTGGCAGGCTGAGCTGCTCGGCATAAGGCAGCATAGTGGCCAAGTCTGCCACATCTTAGGCATCGTCGAGATTTGGCGTTTTAAATGGGCGGAGCCACAGTGGCCGCACTTCGTAGCGTCAGCACGTTCGCTGCACCACCGCGCATGCGCGGCCGCTCTTGGTGCGCGACTGCGCATTACGTTCTTCAAAGTCGCCGTCCCCTCTTTTGGTGTGCACAAGCGCGGGAGTCCCCGAAAAACGCGCAAAACGGCCGCCCTCATCCAGGCTGAGGCCCTGGAGTTGCTCAATTGCTTGGACCCGTTCCGCCTCGTGGGGACCTTGCCGCGCCGTTTCAGCCGCTTGGATGTGGGAATACCGACTCGTGGCGTTTTTGTGTAGGACACAGGTCTCAATGGCGGTCGCTAGGGTGAGCTGCTTTACTTTGAGGAGCTGCTGTCATAGAGGATCCGACTGAACACCGAAAACGATCTGGTCGCGTGTCATGGAGTCGGAGGTGGGCCCGTAGCTGCGAGACTGTGCAAGGATGCGGAGGTGGGTGAGAAAGGATTGGAAAGATTCATCCTTACCCTGCAAACGCTGCTGGAACACGTAGCCCTCAAAACTTTCATTCACCTCTACGCTGCAGTGTGTCAAACTTGAGGAGGACCGTCTTGAACTTTGTTTTATCTTCATCATCCGCAAAGGTGAGAGAATTGAAAATGTGGATGGCATGGCCGTGGAGAGGAGGAGAGCGATCTTCCTGGTATTCAAGGCGTCCTCCCTGTCTGTGGCTTCAAGGTAGAGCTGGAAGCGCTGTTTGAATACCTTCCAGTTGGCCCCTCGGTTGCCGCGATGCGGAGCGGCGGCGGCGGGCTGATGTTGTCCATCGCAGGATGACGGAATGCTGGTGGAAGGCAGATCACTTGCAGGTAGGTCTAAGAAGTGCTAATATCCCTCAACTCCTGGTATCATGTTGTGTTGGGCGCTCTGGATCCGTGGAAGACATACAGGTCATCAACACTTGAAATAGTGCAACACTATTTTATTGAGCCATTAACAGTTTAACATACTCTCACTGTGGGTTAACACGATACGAGCTTTAACTAAAGACCTTTGCCTTGTCCTAACCAGTCGATGCACTCAGCACATGGTGAATGTCTGTGTTACAGGCTGTGAGCTCTGTGCTCCGAGCTGGCTGCTACTCGAATGAGCGGGAACTCTGATGTCCCCTGTCTTTATAGTGCGTGTGCTCTCACTGGTGATTGGCTGCGGTGTTGTGTGTGTTGATTGGTCCCACTGTGTGTCCATCAGTGTGTATGTCTGCACCATGATATACTGGTGTATATTATGAGGGGCAGGGGGGGGTTGAGGGGCAGGGGGGGTTGAGGGGCGGGGGGGTTGAGGGGCGGGGGGGGGGCCGAGGGGCGGGGGGGGGGCCGAGGGGCGGGGGGGGGGGCCGAGGGGCGGGGGGGGGCCGAGGGGCGGGGGCCGAGGGGCGGGGGGGGGGGCCGAGGGGCGGGGGGGGGCCGAGGGGCGGGGGCCGAGCGGCGGGGGGGGGGGCCGAGGGGCGGGGGGGGGGGCCGAGGGGCGGGGGGGGGGCCGAGGGGCGGGGGGGGGGCCGAGGGGCGGGCCGAGGGGCGGGGGGGCCGAGGGCGGGGGGGGCCGAGGGGCGGGAGGCCGAGGGGCGGGAGGGGCGGGGGGCCGAGGGGCGGGAGGGGCGGGGGGCCGAGGGCCCGAGGGGCGGGGGGCCAAGGGGCGGGGGGGCCGAGGGGCGGGGGGGGGGGGGCGAGGGGCGGGGGGCGGGGGGGGGGGCGAGGGGCGGGGGGGGGGGGGCGAGGGGCGGGGGGCGGGGGGGGGGGGCGAGGGGCGGGGGGGGCCGAGGGGCGGGGGGGCCGAGGGGCGGGGGGGGGCCGAGGGGCGGGGGGCCGAGGGTCGGGGGGCCGAGGGTCGGGGGGCTGAGGGCCGAGGGGCGGGGGGGGGCCGAGGCCGAGGGGGCCGAGGGCCGAGGGGCGGGGGGGCCGAGGGGCGGGGGGGGGCCGAGGGGGGGGGGGGGGGGGGGGCCGAGGGGCGGCGAGGGGCGGGGGGGGGGGCCGAGGGGCGGGGCCGAGGGGCGGGGGGGGGGGCGCGGGGGGGGGGGCCGAGGGGCGGGGGGGGGCCGAGGGGCGAGGGGCAGGAGGGCGAGGGGCAGGAGGGCGAGGGGCAGGAGGGCGAGGGGCAGGAGGGCGAGGGGCAGGGGGGCGAGGGGCAGGGGGGCGAGGGGCAGGGGGGCGAGGGGCAGGGGGGCGAGGGGCAGGGGGGCGAGGGGCAGGGGGGCGAGGGTCAGGGGGGCGTGGGGCAGGGGGGCGAGGGGCAGGGGGCAGGGCAAACACCATTCTGCTGTGTATTCCAAGCATGATACTTTGTTATTTTGAGCTGGAATGTATCACAGACTGTGGCTCATGCAAATCTCCACATGAACATAACCCCCTTAAAGTGATGATACAGACATCGTGGCAAATAAGCAATCTGTGTCACATTCACAGCAATGACATACCCAAACATGGACTGCACATTTTTCAGACAGAGCGGACCATCAATAGTGAAGATCTGTCCTTCGCCATTATTTAAATCTATCAGACGTTCCAGAATGTCCAGTGTGTCCGTGGTCTGCAGCTGGAAAAAATTAACTTGAATCAGCAGACCATCAGTCTGTAAAACACCAACTGGCTCTCACACAGCTTTCCACTTGTTACAGCCACAAATTACACTGTGCCTCACTCCTCACACTCTCCATCCCTCTCACTCCTCACACTCTCCATCCCTCTCACTCCTCACACTCTCCATCCCTCTCACTCCTCACACTCTCCATCCCTCTCACTCCTCACACTCTCCATCCCTCTCACTCCTCACACTCTCCATCCCTCTCACTCCTTACACTCTCCATCCCTCTCACTCCTCACACTCTCCATCCCTCTCACTCCTCACACTCTCCATCCCTCTCACTCCTCACACTCTCCATCCCTCTCACTCCAGCCTCACTGTTGGAGTTACGTGTATGCGCACAGCCAAGATAGATGTTTTGATCCAATTATCACTGGTGGAGCATAATCTCCTCCCTCTGGTATCAGTTACCATTACAATCAGATGAATTTCGGACAGTACCAAGTTAATTTTCTAATAAATAGTTATATTAACGCACACACAGAATGCAAGGACAGAAGAACATTGGGATAAACCAGCCAGTGCAGAGAGCAGCCAGTATTCTGGGGGATTTGCTACTGAAAGCAAAGGTCCAATTTTCTTGGGAGATGTGTCGTACCTCTTCTAAGTTAGCGATGCACATAACATACAACTTTGATGGAAAAGAGAAGGGAAGTGGGAACTTTGACTCCTCGGAGCGCTGACTGAGGACAGAGAGGGAATGTCGCAGTGATCCTCGGCCTATTCCCAAACTCCCATCCGTTACAAGGATCACCTGAAAAAGAGAAAACGTTTCAATTCTAGCCAATGCCATTGTGTGAATGTGCTGCAACAAGCGGTTGGGGCAGCACATGGCGAATGAATTCAGTTCTCATTGTAACATTCGCTCACTTTGAAGATAATCCATATTTTTACAGCCAGGACCGAAATGTTCATCAACCACCTTATCCACAGGCTCAGAACCAGGAGCCCGAGGAACCCTGATCTCGTCACGAGGAGCTGAACAGATGGGAACCTGAGCTGCACTTTCATGCCAGGAATTTGTATTTATTTATTTTTTTAAATTATTTTTATTCAGGTTTTTATCAAAACAAAATTGTTACATAACCATTAACAACATTTAACAAAACAAGGTGAATGTTAACATTATTTAAAAAAAGTAAGTGAACATTCCCCCCCCCCCTGACCTTTACTGCTCTCCTAGAAAGTCGAGGAACGGCTGCCGCCTCCGTGAGAACCCGCCATGGACCCTCTCAAGTCAAACTTTATTTTCTCGAGAATGAGAAACCCAGCCATGTCACCAACCCAGGTCTCCACACTCGGGGGGTTCGAGTCCCTCCACATTAAAAGGATCCGTCTCCGGGCTACCAGGGAGGCAAAGGCCAAAACCTTGGCCTCTTTCGTTTCCTGCACTCCCGGGTCGTCTGACACACCAAAGATCGCAACCTCTGGACTCGGCACCACCCGCGTGTTTAGGATCTTGGACATTGCCTTAGCGAATCCCTGCCAGAATCCTTTGAGAGCCGGACATGCCCAGAACATATGGACATGGTTCCCTGGGCTTCCCGCACATCTATCCTCAACCCCAAAGAACTTGCTTATTCTCGCTGCCGTCATGTGTGCCCGATGGACCACCTTAAACTGAATTAAGTTAAACCTGGCACATGATGAGGCGGAATTAACCCTGTTTAGGACATCAGCCCACAGGCCTGCATCCAGCTCCCCGCCTAGCTCCTCCTCCCACTTGCCCTTAAGTTCCACCACTGGGACTTCTTCCGCCTCCTGTAGTTCATGGTAGATGTCCGACACCTTCCCTTACCCAGGTGCCGGGGACCATCCTGTCCTGTATCCTACGTGGGGGTAGCAACGGAAATGCCACCACCTGTTCTTTTAGAAAGGCACGTACCTGAAGGTATCTGAAGGCATTTCCAGGGGGCAGATTAAATTTCTCCTCCAGATCATCTCTGACATTATAGAACCCTACTTGACCCTAAAGTCTCCATAGTGGGGTTTGAACCAACATCCTCTGGTTCAGAAGCGAGAAAGCCGCTTTCACCTTGGGGGTCCAGTGAATTCTCTGTAAATTCACAGTAATAGCAAGCAGCCAATATTTCAGAGAAAGAGAGAGAGCAACACAACTGCCTCTTTCAGAGTCCATGAGCTTTCTGCTGGGTCCTCTGAAAAATACCCACCTGGCAGGAACCAATCGCTGTCTGTTGCTGGGCAGAATACTGTCCCTGGCCAATCCATTGGCCACCAACCAACGAATCAAACCAAATCCCTCCAATCTCTCAGGTGCCATCAAGTCTGGGTTCTACTGTTCAAAATATAAAACCTGCTATGGCACAATATACTGTTTTGCAACTTTTGAGTTCCTCACTCAATCTGCTCGACATAAAGGTATGTCTCCATTAAAGCTCCATGGACCAAAAACAATAACAAAAAAATAAAAGAAATATGAAATAAAGGAATAAACAGGGAGGGCCCTTACACATCAAAGCAATCAACTGCAAACAAGGATTCACTTGGCAAATTAAACCTTTGACAAAGACACCACTGTTCACAAACGGATGTGTTCCAAATATGGACTTCCCACATATTCAGCACTAATACTATACGTTCTCCAGCTCCCGCTTCATACCTTTGAGGGGGGGGTGGGGAAAGAGACCTTAACCAATCCCAAAATCCATTGACAATGAGAACAGCTAATTTCAAAAATTACACCCAAACAGAACAGCAAAAGACACCCAAACAGAACAGCAAAAGTCAAAACAACACGCCAGAGAAATAGACTCAGGAGATGGGACAGTTGAATCTAAACTCTGAGCTAGCAGATGTCCAGTTACCTGACAGGGGATGCAGACACCCCACTCATCCTGCACAATGTTGCTGATCCCTGAAAGTGCAGATTCCAGGCAGGTCTTGTCATAGTCATCGACAGTGCTCAACGCTTCCTGGGAAAGATGAAATGTAATTGAGTGAAAGCTGCTGTGAGCATCACACTGAAGGCTTCAAACCTCAAAGAACAGCAATAACTTGAACTGCTATAGTGCCGTTTACATAATGAAATATAACAAGGTGTTTCACCAAAGCAGTATAGTAATTGGACAGCGAAACACAGGAGATATTAGGGCAGATTAACCTTGGTCTAAGAAATTGGTTTTACAAAGCACCTTAAAGCTGAATCATAACACAGAAGAAGCCACTCAGCCAGTTGATGCTGTACCACCAGCAGCTAATCTGGTCCCACAGCCCCGCCCCACCCCCCACGCCCCACCCACTCCTACTCTCCCACCCCACCCACTCTTACTCTCCCACCCCACCCACTCTTACTCTCCCACCCCACCCACTCCTACTCTCCCACCCCACCCACTCCTACTCTCCCACCCCACCCACTCCTACTCTCCCACCCCACCCACTCCTACTCTCCCACCCCACCCACTCCTACTCTCCCACCCCACCCACCCCTACTCTCCCACCCCACCCCACCACTCCCATCCCTCCCCCGCCCCACCCACTCTCCCGCCCCAACACTCCCCCGCCCCACCCACTCTCCCGCCCCACCCACTCTCCCGCCCCACCCACTCTCCCGCCCTACCCACTCTCCCGCCCTACCCACCCCTGCAATTTTTCTTCTTTTCAGCTGCTTCCCCAATTCCCTTCTGAAAGCCACGATTGAATCTGCCTCGACCACTCACAGACAGTGCATTCCGGATCCTAACCACTCGCTGTGTGAATCCATCTCCACCACACTCACAGACAGTGCATTCCGGATCCTAACCACTCGCTGTGTGAATCTGCCTCCACCACACTCACAGACAGAACATTCCAGATCCTAACCACTCGCTGTGTTAATCTATCTCCACCACACTCACAGACAGTACATTCCAGATCCTAACCACTCGCTGTGTGAATCTGCCTCCACCACACTCTCAGACAGTACATTCCAGATCCTAACCACTCGCTGTGTGAATCTGTCTCCACCACACTCACAGACAGAACATTCCAGACCCTAACCACTCGCTGTGTGAATCTGTCTCCACCACACTCACATACAGAACATTCCAGATCCTAACAATTCACTGTGTGAATGTGCCCCCACCACACTCTCGAATAGAACATTCCAGATCCTAACCACTCCTGTGTGAATCTGATTGCCATGGCAGGGTTATGTGGTGTCGTGGTCACTGTTCTGAAGGCTGGGGAGTTTGCTGCAAACAATGGTTTGTTTGAGGTTGCGCGGTTGTTTGAAGGCAAGTAGTGGGGGTGTGGGGATGACCTTGGCAAGATGTTCATCTTCACCGATGACGTGTTGAAGGCTGCGAAGATGATGTCGTAGTTTCAACGCAGAATCGCCGAGCAGAAACTTGTAGCCAAGTTCCGCACACATTAATACGGCCTCAGCCGGGACCTTGGATTCATGTCGCATTACATTCACCCCCGACCATCTGGCCTGGGCTTGCGAAATCCTACCAACTGTCCTGGCTTGAGACAATTCACACCTCTTTAACCTGGGATTACCCCTCTCTCTGGATCTGTAAAGACTTAATTACCTGCAAATGCTCGCATTCAAAGTATTGTCTGCATCTTTGAATCTGTCTATATATATGTTTCTGGAACATACCTCTTCATTCACCTGAGGAAGGAGCAGTGCTCCGAAAGCTAGTGATTTGAAATAAACCTGTTGGACTTTAACCTGGTGTTGTAAGACTTCTTACTGTGCTCACCCCGGTCCAACGCTGGCATCTCCACATCATTATAAATATACAGATGGAATAGTGTCACTAACACACAGCAAACCTCCAACTTTCTCTGCTGAAAACACCAATTATTGTAGTTACTGCTTTGAACAACATGTTCTTCAGATGTGGCCATGGCAGTAAATGTCAGTAGGTTATTCAATCATGGGGGTGTGCATGATTCTATCCACGTCTGAGGTTCAGTGACAGGTGATTTCCTGCTCTGGCCACCTGATAGCGGTCAGGAGCAGGAATCCTGGTTAAAATCTAATGACCCAGCGTCAGCCGGACTGAGATAACTAACGTGGCGCAGACCGTGTGGTCTGTACAGTTTAGCAATACTCACGGCAGTTCCTTAATCCACTTCCACGTTCTTACCTTACCAGATAGCACAAATCATTAATACAATTAATACAAATCATTCATCCTGAAATAACTGATTAAAGTTTATCTAAATGTATTTTTGTTAAATCCACTTTTATTATGGCTGTCTGCAATTTTCTAATCATCTTCCTTTTTAAACTTGTCACAAATTGCTGACTGAGAAAGAGGAGTCCCTACCTGCAGAGTGTTGTAGTCCCTGGTGAAGGGCACCATTAGCTCCCAGAGTGAGGAGAAAGCAACGAGACAGGTGAACTCCAGTTTGTAATTGGTTGCCATGTGTTCAAACAGCATGCTGAGCCCATGGGCAGCCAGGTGCTTGCGCTGGTATTCCTCCGTGCCCTCCAGAGAGACAAGGCGCGTCATGGAGAGGGAAACATCTAATAAGACCACAGTCGGCATGGCTGGCGCTCACCTCCACTTCAAACACGAATAAACGGATTTGCTGTAATCAAACAAAGAACATTCTTGTGAAATATACTGCTGTCCGAGGGATCCAAGTGGCAACCAATTCAACCCCAGCACTTGACTCTTGGACCCAGTAGCCAAGTACCAACTGAGCACTGGCCACAAGTCCCATGTCTAAGGTACAAATAATGTGTGCTCACAGTGACACAGACACGGGAATGTAGGAATGAGTCATCCAATTTGCTGCTGTTTCGAATAAAACCTCCATTAAACTTGCTGCCACCACCAAACTCCCAGAGTTAATAATAATCTTTATTAGTGTCACAAGTAGGCTTACATTCACACTGCAATGAAGTTACTGTGAAAATCCCCAAGTCGCCACATTCCGGCACCTGTTCAGGTACACAGAGGGAGAATTCAGAATGTCCAATTCACCTAACAGCACGTCTTTCGGGACTTGTGGGAGGAAACCGGAGCACCCGGAGGAAACCCACGCAGACACGGGGAGAATGTGCAGACTAAACATAGGCAGCATGGTAGCACAAGTAGCTAGCACTGTGGCTTCACAGCGCCAGGGTCCCAGGTTCGATTCCCCGCTGGGTCGCTGCCTGTGCGGAGCCTGCACGTTCTCCCCGTATCTGCGTGGGTTTCCTCCGGGTGCTCCGGTTTCCTCCCACAGTCCAAAGACATGCAGGTTAGGAGGATTGGCCATGATAAATTGCCCTTACTGACCAAAAAGGTTAGATGAGGTTATTGGGTTACGGGGATAGGGTGGAAGTGAGGGCTTAAGTGGGTTGATGCAGACTCGATGGGCCGAATGGCCTCCTTCTGCATTGTATGTTCTATGTTCCACACAGACAGTGACCCAAGCCGGGAATCGAACCCGAGACCCTGGAGCTGTGAAACTGCAGTGCTATCCACTGTGCTACCGTGCTGCTGCCCAAGACGGAAGGTCCATCCCCAAACTTCCCAGTTGAATGATATAATAATCACTTATTGTCACAAGTAGGCTTCAATGAAGTTACTGCGAAAAGCCCCTAGTCACCACATTCCGGCACCTGTTCGGGGAGGCCGATTTGAACCCGCGCTGCTGGCCTTGTCTGCATTACAAGCCAGCTGTTTAGCCCACTGTGCTAAACCAGCCCCATATAATAGTAATAACAAACCTGCTGAGTAACCCCATCAATTCATCAACTAGAATGATGCCGGAGGCTATTCAGCCCATCTTGTTGGTGCTGGTTGTGAAAGGTCCATTTAGACCCAATCCTCCCCCCCCCCCCCCCCCCCGGAGCTCTGCGATGGGGAAGCGGCAGAGGGACAGATGTCGGGTATTGTCCCGCCCCCGACCCCAAACAAAACCCTCCTCCCGCCGCACCACCTACCCCAGCCCCAGGCTGTGCGGCCTACAGCCCGAGGAACCTCAGGCCTCGCCTCCCAGTCCGCCGCCCCCCGCTCCGGTCCTCCCGCTCCGGTCCTCCCAGTCCGCCGCCTCCCGCTCCGGTCCTCCCAGTCCGCCGCCTCCCGCTCCGGTCCTCCCAGTCCGCCGCCTCCCGCTCCGGCCGCTTAAACTCCCCCCAACAAACGTTCCGGAGACACTCCGCTCCCAAAGCCCAGCCTGCGCTCCGGGGCAGCTGACAGACTGGGCAACAGCAACCACTGAGTGATAGATAATAGACCCTGGAAACAACTCAATAACACAGCTATATAATATAACTCAACAATATAACTACATAATACAACTAATAACTATATAAATAACTATATCATATAATTAAATAGTATAACTATAATATAACTGGATAACTTTATAAATAACTAAATAACTATATAAATAACTATATAATATAACTAAATAACTAGAAATATCTATAACATAACTAAATAATAAAACAATATAATATAACTGTAGAACTATATAAATAACTATATAATATAACTAACTATATAATGTAACTAAATAACTAAGTTCGATTCCCGGCTTGGGTCAGTGTCTGTGCGGAGTCTGCACGTTCTCCCTGTGTCTGCGTGGGTTTCCTCCGGGTGCTCCGGTTTCCTCCCACAAATCCCGAAAAACTTACTTGTTAGGTTAATTGGACATTCTAAATTCTTCCTCCGTGAACCTGAACAGGCGCCGGAATGTGGCGACTGGGGGCTTTTCGCAGTAACTTCATTGCACTGTTAATGTAAGCCTACTTGTGACAATAAAGATTATATTATAATCACTACAGTTTCACTTTCTATCAATGTTAATCTCCCGATAAAATCCTCTTCCTACTTCTCTGATAACCGTACTAACCTTTTAAAACTTAGTTATAACACTAACATTATCTATCGTATGTGCAATGGTTTTCATGTCTGGAACGATCTGACTGGACTGTCCGCAGTGCTTTTCACTGTACCTCGGTACACGTGACAATAAATATCAATCAAAGTTACTCTGCATCTCCCACCATGTCTAATTGGCTCTAACTCCATGCCAATGTCAATATTTTCCCCTTTCAGTGACTCTCTTTTGCATTGCAAGTATCTTTTCTCCTGGGTTTCTCCTAATGGATGACTCTTTTTCCTGTTTTTCCCTTATTACCAGGAATTTATTTGTTTTCCTAGTTTCTCTTTCTGATCCTATCAGTTCCGATCACTCCCCCTCTCATTCGTTTCTCTCCTTTTTCCCTGTTCCCAAGCAACTCTTTCAATTTTCTCTGTGCGTCTCTCTCCGACAATTTTGCTTTTCTTCCACCAGCATCATGTCAGTCTCAGATGTCAAAGTAGAATTAGAGTTACAAAGGTATGTGGGAGCTTGACATGGTGAAGCAGTGTTGTAGACATAGAGAGATGGAAGTTAGCCTGTTCCCTTTTGCTGATATAGTTAAAAACTCAACCAGGGAGTGCTTCAAAATCTGCCTGCCCCATTTTAACTATCTTTCACCTTATGATAAGATGTCGAACAACACCAGGTTAAAGTCCAACAGGTGTATTTGGAATCACTAGCTTTTGGAGCGCAGCTCCTTCATCAGAGGGGTACCAATATCCTGGGGTGGGAATTTGCTAATGCTCTTCGGGAGGGTTTAAACTAATTCAGCAGGGGCTTGGCAACCTGAATTGTAGCTCCAGTATACAGGAGGTTGAGAGTAGTGAGGTCATGAGTAACGTTTCAAAGTTGCAGGAGTGTACCGGCAGGCAGGAAGGTGGTTTAAAGTGTGTCTTCTTCAATGCCAGGAGCATCCGGAATAAGGTGGGTGAACTTGCAGCATGGGTTGGTACCTGGGACTTCGATGTTGTGGCCATTTCAGAGACATCGATAGAGCAGGGACAGGAATGGTTGTTGCAGCTGCCGGGGTTTAGATATTTCAGTAAGCTCAGGGTAGGTGGTAAAAGAGGACGAGGGGTGGCATTGTTAGTCAAGGACAGTATTACGGTGGCAGAAAGGACGTTTGATGAGGACTCGTCTACTGAGGTAGTGTGGGCTGAGGTTAGAAACAGGAAAGGAGAGGTCACTGTGTTAGGGGTTTTCTATCGGCCTCCAAAAATTTCCAGAGATGTAGTGGAAAGGATTGCAAAGATGATTCTGGATAGGAGCGAAAGCAACAGGGTAGTTGTTATGGGGGACTTTAACTTTCCAAATATTGACCGGAAACGCTATAGTTCGAGTACTTTAGATGGGTCCGTTTTTGTCCAATGTGTGCAGGAGGGTTTCCTGACACAGTATGTAGATAGACCAACGAGAGGCGAGGCCATATTGGATTTGGTACTGGGTAATGAACCAGGACAGGTGTTAGATTTGGAAGTAGGTGAGCACTTTGGTGATAGTGACTACAATTCGATTACGTTTACTTTAGTGATGGAAATGGATAGGTATATACCGCAGGGCAAGAGTTATATCTGGGGAAAGGCAATTATGATGTGATGAGGCAAGACTTAGGATGCATCGGATGGAGAGGAAAACTGCAGGGGATGGGCACAATGGAAATGTGGAGCTTATTCAAGGAACAGCTACTGTGTGTCCTTGATAAGTATGTACCTGTCAGGCAGGGAGGAAGTGGTCGAGCAAGGGAACCGTGGTTTACTAAAGCAGTCGAAACACTTATCAAGAGGAAGAAGGAGGCTTATGTAAAGATGAGACATGAAGGTTCAGTTAGGGCGCTCGAGAGTTACAAGTTAGCAAGGAAGGATCTAAAGAGAGAGCTAAGAAGAGCCAGGAGGGGACATGAGAAGTCTTTAGCAGGTAGGATCAAGGATAACCCTAAAGCTTTCTATAGATATGTCAGGAATAACAGAATGACTAGGGTAAGAGTAGGGCCAGTCAAGGACAGTAGTGGGAAGTTGTGCTTGGAGTCCGAGGAGATAGGAGAGGTGCGAATGAATATTTTTTGTCAGTATTCACACAGGAAAAAGACAATGTTGTCGAGGGGAGTACTCATCCCCATTCTCCTGCCTTCTCCCCATAACCCCTGATCCCCTTAGCTGCTATCTCCCCTCTGTCCAACATCCACTTCAAACTTGCGATGTCTATCCTTAACCTTTTCTCATTCACACTTTTTGTAGAGTGCACATTTTCCCACAGGGATTTATTGTCAATGTGACACTCAATGGGTATATTACCCAAATCCCCTAATCCCAAAATGTCTGTCAATAGCTGGGATATATAAAAGGCCATATCCACCGCCTCTACAAGGCTTAACATCTCAGCGGCCAAAGTGCTTTTGACTACTCTCCTTATTTTCTTTGTTTCCCACACAAGAGGGCAACATTTACCATTGTTCCCCAAAAGGAAAATTATAAAACCTCCTGCGCTTGAAACCCCATCACATAAATTTGCATAGGACGCATCACTAGAAACTGAGTTTTAAGAGCCTAAGACCACCTAAAACTGGGGACCTCAAACTCACTCCTGCATTTTTAATTTGGCCAACGCTTTATTTGCTCTTATTATGTCTTCCACTTTCGAATCATTCATGTTTGTACTCGACTCTAAGACATCAAAACTCACATCCGGTCTAGTCTGTCTACCTCACCAATTCAGTTGCCCAATTAAACTTCGCAGTTGCTCTTTTTCCACCTTTGAAACCATTGCGTCTTCTTGTAAAATTCGGCCACGACTAATTGCTATTGGACTGATGCTTTCCAAATAGGATTGCTGACGTAAAGTTGCCCCTAACTCAGTCTGTCCAATTTCCAGTCCAATATATTTAAATGCACTGGAAGCCTGACTTCCAACCCTGAATTCTTTCCTCAAACCAGAGATTACAATAGCTTCGAAATCACTAGTCCCACTCCACAAAAATCATCGACATGCATCATAAAGATGCCAGAAAAATTTCCTTTATAGTGCCAGTAAAACATTGCCGGATCTGTTTTCAACTAGCAACAGCCTAACTTTAACAACATTTTTAAAGAATAATAAATTTAGAGTCCCAATTCATTTTTTCCAATTAAGGGGCAATTTAGTGTGGCCAATCCACCTAGCCTGCGCATCTTTGGGTTGTGGGGGCGAAACCCACGCAAACACGGGAGAATGTGCAAACTCCACACGGACAGTGACCCAGAGCCGGGATCGAACCCGGGACCTCAGCGCCGTGCAGGGCTAACCACTGAGCCGCCGTGCTGCCTACTTTAACAAAACTGACCTCACGAAAAATACCAGACCCTAGATGCATCATTTAATTCATATACACATTTCTTCAACTTCCAAAGTATCCCTTCTGTGTTAGCTGCCTCTTTAGGATGGATTTATCTCTGAAGCTGATGCTCCTGCAAAAAGGCAGCTTTTATATCTATAGATTTTCATTCCCATGCCTTTGTGGCTAATAGAGCCAAGAAAATATCAAAAATAACCTTTCCTACCATAGGCGAATCGACCCTTAAACCCTGACTTCTACGTTTTCTTCAAACCTTATAAGGCCTGGCCTTTGCCTTATAAGTTCCATACGGAAGAATCTTTTCCATGCAAATCCATCTGTGGGGTAGAGCTCTTTGTCCCCTATCTGGTCCTTGAGGGGCTGGTTTAGCACAGTGGGCTAAACAGCTGCCAGCAGCAGGGGTTCAATTCCCGTACCGGCCTCGCCGAACAGGCGCCGGAATGTGGCGACTAGGGGCCTTTCACAGTTACTTCATTGAAGCCTACTTGTGACAATAAGCGATTATTGTTATTCTGTGTATACCCCAAATTCACTCCACCTATGCAGGTCTTGCTGTTTGGCATCTTTGATAACTTTTTCATCTAATTTATTGGAGGCCATCAAAATCTCATGAGCATGTGGGCTTCTACTCCTAGTAGCATTTGTAGTTTTACCCATGTTCCGAGACCTTGACAAACTACGTCCCCTCTCCCGCCTGGTATCTCATTCTGTACTGCTACTGCTTGATCTTTCCCTTCTGCTGTGGGATGTCCTTTCAATAGTTCTCGACCTTTTCCTGTGAACCTGTTCACTATCCGATGTACTATCTGAACTGGCACTGCATTTCTGTGCCCTCCATTTTTGAACTTCGTATTCCCAATCCATTGTCTTGACTCCCTCCCCTGAATGCTGTACATTCAACCAGTGTTTATACTTTCCAGTGGCCTTCCCTGCTCTACTAATAACAGTTGCATCCTTCCATTGACTAGACCCTTCAGGCAAGTATGTCACTTTTGTACCAACTTTTGGCAATTGTCTTTTCGGGAAAATTGCCTGTTCGCATTCATCAGAAGTATTGTGTTCCTCTACAGATGTCTATATCAGTTAACTGGTCCTAATAGTTCTGTAACACGTGCGTACGAGATGACCCTGGTTCCTCATCATGTCCGTCTGCTCTGTCTAAATTTGAAAATTTATAATCTGGACCCATTATCCTTGATGAATGTACCCTAATAGTCTGATTGTCATGTTGCAAAACAATTGTTTTGGCAGCTATGCCTATGATCTTCCCTGGGCCTTTCCATTCATTAAAATTGTCTCTCTTATAGTATACTATGTCTCCTTGCTGAAAAACGGTATTTGATGGCCGTACGTTATGCCTTAAAGCTCTGTGAATTCTTTCAGAGACTTCTGCTTCCAAAAATGCTTGTCTACTGCTATGTAATGCATTTAAATGCTCAGCAAAGGCAGAGCTAATTGTAGTGCCTTCCCAAGCTGGAGGCTGGTCATCCAAAATGGACGGAATTTTAGAATTTCTACCAAACACTAATTGATAGGGACTATAGCCCCAACCATCTGCAATGAATTCTTTGCATGTACCGCCCATGCTCAGGCTGAATTTAACTTACAATTTGGTCTATCTGCCAAAATTATCCGGAGCATGTCATCTAGCACAGCATGGCTTCTTTCACACACACCATCACTAAATGGGCTTTCCGCAGCTGTATTCATAACTGTGATATTCATGTTTTCACACATATGCCTCAACTCATCATTAGCAAATTCTCCTGTCTGTACGGAATTTTGCCGGTGGGCCCATTCCTGTCCCTATCCATTTTTCCATGATCTGATCCAGGATTACTCTCTTTTCTTTACTTCATAATTGATTGACTAAATTTGGTCGCTAAATCTACAAAATAAATATCATAGAATAGAATTTACAATGCAGAAGGAGGCCAGTCAGCCCATTGAGTCTGCACCGGCCCTTGCACTCTACTCAAGCCCACACCTCCACCCTATCCCCGTAACCCAGTAACCCCACTTAACCTTTTTGGACACTAAGGGCAATTTAGCATGGCCAATCCACCTAACACACACACCTTTGGACTGTGGGAGGAAACGGGAGCGCCCGGAGGAAACCCACGCAGACACGGGGAGAACGTTCAGACTCCGCACAGGCAGTGACCCAAGCCGGGAATCAAACCTGGGACCTTGGAGCTGTGAAGCAACTGTGCTAACCACTGTGCTGCCGTGCTGTCCCCACTGTGCTACCATGATGCCTACTGTAGCTTTATCCCAGATCATAAGGTCCATGACCACAATGTTGTTAAATTTCCTGGCCAAAGATAGGGTTACTATTGGTCGTGATGGTGTCCTTTTGTACTTCCTACAAACCTCACAGCGACCTGCTCTATCAGCTTAGTATATCCTTCAACCCTTACCCCGCATCCTTTAATACATTTTTCAATGGGCCCCTATTAGGGAGGTGAATAGGAAGTGGAAAGAGGGGCTGGGAGGAGAGCTGGAAATTGAACTGTGGAAAAAAGCCTTGAAGAGAGTCAATTTCATAGAATTTACAGTGCAGAAGGAGGCCATTCAGCCCATCGAGTCTGCACCGGCTCTTGGAAAGAGCACCCTACCCAAGCCCACACCTCCACCCTATCCCCATAACCCAGTAACCCCACCCAACACTAAGGGCAATTTTGGACACTAAGGACAATTTAACATGGCCAATCCACCTAACCTGCACATCTTTGGACTGTGGGAGGAAACCGGAGCACCCGGAGGAAACCCACGCACACACGGGGAGGACGTACAGACTCCGCACAGACAGTGACCCAAGCCGGGAATCGAACCTGGGACCCTGGAGCTGTGAAGCAATTGTGCTATCCACTATGCTACCGTGCTGCCCCAAATTCATCCTCGTCAGGTGCTAAACGTAGCTTTTCCCAGTTCAAGGTGGTCCACAGGGCTCTCATGACGGTAGCCCGGATGAGTAGGTTCTTTGAGGAGGTGGAGGACAGATGTGGGCGGTGTGGGGGTAGCCCGGCAAATCATGTACATATGTTTTGGGCATGTCCAGAATTGAGGGGATTCTGGCAGGGATTCGCGGATGTTATGTCAGAGGTCCTGGAAGGGAGGGAACTCCGAGTCCAGAACTGGCAATATTTGGGGTATTGGAAGATCCGGGGGTCAAGGGGGGGTGGGAGGCCAATGTCCTATCTGCCCGGAGATGGATTTTGCTGGGATGGAGGGACTCGGAGCCCCCGAAGGCAGGAGTGTGGGTCAGCGATATGGCTGGGTTTCTCAGTCTGGAAAAAAATCAAGTTCGCTTTGAGAGGATCAATTCAGGGGTTCGGCCAGAGATGGCAACCGTTCACCGATTTCTTCAAAGAAAATTGAATGTCAGCAGTAAGGGGTGGAAAGGGAAGGGGGGAGGAAAACAGGAGGCATGGCAATGTTAGATAAGGACAGGGAGCTTAGTATACGGGTAATTAGGGGATAGGGCAGGGGTAGTAGGGGACGTTGTTTACTGTTTTTTGTTTTTTAGGTGTTTTGCGTGTGTGGCCCGCACGGTTGTTTAAGAAATATTAAGGTGTTAAACTGTGAAAATTACAAATATTTTCTAAAAAAAAAAAATTTCAGCTTCCGAGGGGCGGATGTGCAAATTGCCTACGCAGTTTTACTACAACAAGCTTTTTATCAGCTAAAGTCCCATTTCCAGCTGCCCATAGCACATCCTTAACAACTGCATCTGAAGTATTATTTGTCAGTAATGGAATACAATAGTGTCCCGACTGTGTAAATTGTAAGTCCACTGTCTTTCCAAAAACTGTTGCCTTATCCTGTTCCATATCCAGTTTCATGTGTGCTGTCTTCATCGACGGTCTGCTCAGAAGCAAAGGTATCTCACTTGATACAACATCCGTGCTAATGAAATGATTCACTCCGGCAATATTGCAAGGGATCAACACTCTTTTCAGCGACTTCAGAGTATTATCATCCCCAAACCTGAAACTTGTGGAACTTTCAAATTCCTTAACCTTGTTACGATTGTCAGCATTCAAGGAGTTCAAGTAACATTTTTTTTTTTTTGAAATATATTTTATTGAAGTTTTTCAAACAAAGATTTTCCGTTTTTACAACTTAATAAAGGAATATACATTAAACGTTATTTAAATAATATATTAAACTAACAACAGATGGAAAAAGAAATAAACAAAAAGCAAATATCAACAACTAACTAAGAAAAAGCAAGAACACGGAATAATCCCCCCCCCCCCCCCCCCCCCCTGGGTTGCTGCTGCTGTCTTTTCTGTTTTTCCATTATCGTTCCGCGAGATAGTCAAGGAACGGTTGCCACCGCCTGGTGAACCCCTGAGCCGATCCTCTTAACGCATATTTTATTCGTTCCAGTCTTATGAACCCTGCCATGTCGTTTATCCAGGCCTCCACTCCCGGGGGCTTCGCTTCTTTCCACATAAGTAGAATCCTTCGCCGGGCTACTAGGGACGCAAAGGCCAAGACGTCGGCCTCTTTCGCCTCCTGCACTCCCGGCTCTTCTGCAACCCCAAATATAGCCAACCCCCAGCTTGGTATGACCCGGACCCCCACCACCTTTGAGATCACTCTTGCCACACCCTCCCAGAACTCATGCAGTGCCGAACATGACCAGAACATGTGGGTGTGGTTCGCCGAGCTTCCCGAGCACCTCCCACACCTGTCCTCCACCCCAAAAAACCTGCTCAGTCTTGCTCCCGTCATATGCGCTCTGTGTAGAACCTTAAATTGAATCAGGCTAAGCCTGGCACACGAGGACGAGGAATTTACCCTACTTAGGGCATCTGCCCACAGCCCCTCCTCAATCTCTTCCCCCAGCTCCTCTTCCCATTTTCCCTTCAGCTCCTCTACCATCGCCTCCCCCTCGTCTCTCATCTCCCTGTATATTTCGGACACTTTACCTTCTCCAACCCATGCCCCCGAAATCACTCTATCCTGGACCCCTTGCGTCGGGAGCCGTGGAAATTCCCTCACCTGTTGCCTCGTAAATGCCCTCAATTGCATGTATCGGAAAGCATTCCCTGGTGGCAACTTATATTTTACTTCCAATGCTCCCAAACTCGCAAACGTCCCGTCCACAAACAGGTCCTTCAGCTTCCTAATTCCTGCTCGCTGCCAACATTGAAATCCCCCATCTATCCTCCCCAGGACGAACCTGTGGTTATTCCTTATCGGGGAACACACCGAGGCACCCGTCACTCCCCTATGTCGTCTCCACTGCCCCCAGATCTTCAAGGTCGCCACCACCGCTGGGTTTGTGGTGTACCTTTTCGGGGAGAACGGTAGTGGCGCTGTCGCCAGCGCTTTTAGCCTCGTTCCCTTACAGGACGCCGTCTCCAACCTTTTCCATGCCGCACCTTCTTCTTCCCTCATCCACTTACAGACCATCGACACATTGGCGGCCCAACAGTAGTTACTCAGACTCGGCAGTGCCAATCCCACTCTGTCCCTACTGTGCTGCAGGAACCCCCTCTTTACCCTCGGGGTCTTTCCCGCCCACACAAAGCTCATAATACTCCTGTCTATTTTTTTGAAGAAGGCCTTTGTAATCAGGATGGGGAGGCACTGAAACACGAAAAGGAACCTCGGGAGGACCACCATTTTAACCGCCTGTACTCTGCCCGCCAATGACAGGGGCACCATATTCCACCTCTTAACGTCCTCCACCGTCTGCTCTACCAATCGCGTCAGGTTAAGTTTATGTAGGGTTCCCCAGTTCCTGGCCATCTGAATCCCCAGGTATCGAAAATTCCTTGCTACACTCCTCAGCGGCAGAGCATCTATCCCCCTGCCCTGTTCCCCGGGGTGCATCACAAAAAGTTCACTCTTTCCCATGTTTAATTTGTATCCCGAGAACTCTCCAAACTCCCTGAGTATCTGCATTACCTCTGGCATCCCCTCTACCGGGTCCGCCACATATAGCAGCAAATCGTCTGCATATAGTGACACTCGATTTTTCTCTCCCCCTCTAAGCACTCCCCTCCACTTCTTAGAGTCCCTCAGCGCTATGGCCAATGGTTCAATTGCCAACGCGAACAGTAACGGGGACAGGGGGCACCCTTGGCCAGCAGTTTGGGGTCTACGTTTAGGAGGGAGATGGGCCTGTATGACCCGCACTGCAGCGGGTCTTTGTCTCGTTTCAGGATTAGCGATATCGTCGCCTCCGACATTGTCGGGGGTATTGTCCCCCTTTCCTTAGCCTCATTAAAGGTTCTCGCCAAAAGCGGGCCCAACAGGTCCATATATTTCCTATAAGATTCCACTGGGAACCCGTCTGGTCCCGGGGCCTTCCCTGCTTGCATGCTCCCGATTCTTTTGATCACCTCATCCACCTCAATCTGCCCCCCCAGACCTGCTACCTCCTGCCCCTCCACCCTCGGGAACTCTAGCTGATCCAAAAAGTGTATCATTCCCTCTTTCCCCTCCGGGGGTTGGGACTTGTACAGCCTCTCATAGAATGTCTTGAACACCTCGTTCACTTTCCCTGCTCTCTGCTCCATCTTTCCCGTTTCGTCCCTAACTCCTCCAATCTCTCTCGCCGCCCCCCCTTCCGAAGTTGTTGGGCCAGCAGCCGGCTCGCCTTTTCCCCATATTCATATTGTATCCCCTGTGCCTTCCTCCACTGTGTCTCTGCCTTTCCCATGGTCAGCAGGTCAAACTCCATCTGTAATCTTCGTCTTTCCCTGTATAGCCCTTCGTCTGGGGCCTCCGCATACTTCCTATCCACCCTCAAAATTTCCCCTACTAATCTCTCTCTTTCTTTACCCTCTTGTTCATATTGTGGGCTCTGATGGAAATCAGCTCTCCTCTAACCACTTCAGCGCTTCCCATACTACTCCCACCTGGACCTCCCCATCGTCATTGACCTCCAGGTATCTTTCGATACATCCCCTCACCCTTCCGCATACCCCCTCGTCCGCCAGTAGTCCCATGTTTAATCGCCAGAGTGGGCACTGGTCCCTTTCCTCTCCTAGTTCCAGCTCCACCCAATGCGGGGCGTGATCTGAAACGGCTATGGCCGAGTACTCCGTTCCTGCCACCTTCGGGATCAGTGCCCTTCCCAAAACAAAAAAGTCTATCCGGGAATATACCTTGTGGACGTGGGAGAAAAAGGAAAACTCTTTACCCATCGGTCTGGCGAATCTCCACGGATCTACTCCCCTCATTTGCTCCATAAATCCCTTAAGCACCTTGGCCGCTGCCGGCCTTCTCCCGGTCCTGGATCTGGACCGGTCCAGCCCTGGGTCCAGCACCGTGTTAAAGTCCTCCCCCATTAACACGTTTCCCACCTCCAGGTCCGGGATACGTCCCAGCATTCGCTTCATGAATCCCGCGTCATCCCAGTTCGGGGCATATACGTTCACCAGCACAACCGCCTCACCCTGCAATCTGCCACTCACCATCACATATCTGCCCCCACTATCCACCACTATGGTCTTAGCCTCGAACGCTACACGTTTCCCCACCAGTATTGCCACCCCTCTGTTTTTTGCGTCCAACCCTGAGTGGAATACCTGTCCCACCCATCCTTTCCTTAGTCTAACCTGATCCGCCAACTTCAGGTGCGTCTCCTGGAGCATGACTACGTCCGCCTTCAGTCTCTTTAAGTGCGCAAACACCCTTGCCCTCTTAATCGGCCCATTTAAACCTCTCACATTCCACGTGATCAGCTGGGTTGGGGGGCCATTTACCCCCCCCCCCCTCGTCGACTAGCCATCCCCTTTTTTGAACCATCTCCTCACCCTGGTCTCACGCACCCATCTGTCCCCCAGACGGCGCCCTCCCGTCCCGACCACCTCGTCTCGTATCAGCTCCCCCTTACCCTCAGCAGCAGCAACCCAGTTAATCCCCCCCCCCTAGATCCCCCTCTAGCTTGATTACTCCCCCCATATTGCTTCCGGAAGTCAGCTAACTCTGGCTGACCTCGGCTTCCCCCGTTCATCCTTTGACCTCCCTGAGTGTGAGGCTCACTTCCTTCCTGCGCCCTTTTTCCCGCCATAGTTTCCATAGTGCGGGAAAATACCCGCGCCTTCCTCTCGGCCCCGCCCCTAATGGCGCAGTTCCCTCATTTCCCTTCCCTGTCCCCTTTTCCACCGGCGCCCACATTTCTTCATGTCCCCCACATCGGGGGAGAAAAATGCCCCGTCCAACATTATTATACATTAGCCCTCCCCTCTCCCCACTTTATATTTCTGTGCCACCACCTCGCTACCCCTCTCCGGGCGTCAATTTCTCAAGTCTAATCCAATTTCTCTTCCTGAATAAATGTCCATGCCTCCTCCGCCGTCTCGAAGTAGTGGTGTTTGCCCTGATGTGTGACCCACAATCTCGCCGGCTGCAGCATCCCAAATTTGACTTTCTTCCTATGGAGCACCGCCTTGGCCCGGTTGAAACTCGCCCTCCTTCTCGCCACCTCCGCGCTCCAGTCCTGATACACCCGTATCACCGCATTCTCCCATTTGCTACTCCGTGCCTTCTTGGCCCAGCTCAGGACCATCTCTCTGCCCATGTAGCGATGGAACTTCACCACTATTGCTCTTGGTGTTTCCCCTGTCTTTGGTCTTCTCACGAGGACCTGGTACGCTCCCTCCACTTTCAGGGGGCCCGTTGGGGCCTCAGCTCCCATTAGAGTGTGGAGCATCGTACTCACATACGCCCCAGCATCAGCTCCCTCTGTTCCTTCGGGGAGACCTAGAATCCGTAGGTTTTTCCTCCTCGAGCTGTTCTCCAGGGCTTCCAGCCTTTCTATGCACCTCTTGTGTAGTGCCTCGTGTGTCCCCGTTTTTACCACCAGGCCCTGTATCTCATCTTCATTCTCGGCTGCCTTTGTCTTCACTCCACGGAGCTCCATCGCCTGGACCTCTTGTGTTTCCTTTAGTCCCTCGATTGCCAGTAGCATCGGTGCCAGCACCTCTTTCTTAAGCTCCTCCACACATCGTCGGAGAAACTCCTGCTGGTCCGGGCCCCATACCATCTGGGCTCCCTCGGCCGCTATCTTGCTTCTCCCTTCTCTTCTCTGCCGCTGCTCCAAAGATTCTCCGCAATCTTTGGAGCAGGCTTGGGGCGGCACGGTAGCATGGTGGTTAGCACAATTGCTTCACAGCTCCAGGGTCCCAGGTTCGATTCCCCGCTGGGTCACTGTCTGTGCGGAGTTTACATGTTCTCCCCGTGTCTGCGTGGGTTTCCTCCGGGTGCTCCGGTTTCCTCCCACAGTCCAAAGATGTGCAGGTTAGGTGGATTGGTCGTGCTAAATTGCCCTTAGTGTCCAAAATTGCCCTTAGTGCTGGGTGGGGTTACTGGGTTATGGGGATAGGGTGGAGGTGTGGACTTGGGTAGGGTGCTCTTTCCAAGAGCCGGTGCAGACTCGATGGGCCGAATGGCCTCCTTCTGCTCTGTAAATTCTAAATTCTATGAAATTCTATCTGGCCACTACTGTCGCTCCTTTCCATCCACACCCGGGGGGACTCCTTCCTTTGTCACCTCACACTGGGTTTGGCTGCAAAAAATTTCCATTGGGGCTCCCGATAAGAGCCCAAAGGTCCGTTGAAACGGGAGGTGCCGAAACGTGCGGCTTAGCTGGTCATCGCCGCAACCGGAAGCCCCAAGTAACATTTTAACCAGTCCATTCCACACGCAGTAGATGTGCAGCCACTGTCCAATACAGCACAGTTGAAGGATTCTGCAACCAACACCCTCATTACCGGCGTAAAACTGCTTGTCAATAGGACAATGCCTTCTTTCTGGTCACTATCTTTTTCCTCTTCCGACTCTTCCATGTCATGTGTAGTTTCAAACTCTCTATTATAACGTGTTGGACAGTTGAAAGCATTGAGAGTCACATGGAAAACATTGATTCATTATGCCCTGGGCATTTCTGGGGTTCATTTTCCTTTTACCATTCTCCATGTCCCTCCTCCTGTTATAGGTTATAAATGGGTTTCTGTCCTCCTAATTTCCGGGTCCCGATCTCCTTCCATACTCTCGAACCTGTTTGTAGCCATACGATCTCGCCATCCTGTCAGTAGTGTATCTTCCATAGTCTGCTTCATTGCTTACTGACCCATTTATGTCATAAGTGCCAGAGAAATTGAATGTTTCCCCAGAAACCTCTTTAAGGCCTCTATCATCTGATCGAATATCATCTGATCGAATATGGTATCATTATCCACAAACTTAACTCCTGTCAAAACCAGGAGCCTATCCATATTTGTCACTCTAGCACAGTCCAGTAACTTAAATGCCAACACGGACTGTGGAAATTCCAGGCGGTGTTTGTGCAGTCTGCTAAATTCCCTGATATAGCCCTCAATAAAGATATCCTCTGTTTTCCAAAATCTATCAAATTCCGACCAGGCTTCATACGCACTTACGAAGTTAGAAGAAGGTGGGCACCCCAATCATTGAGGATGGGGATTTAGGAACATAGGACTTAGGAGCAGAAGTAGGCCATTCAGGGCAGCACGGTAGCGCAGTGGTTAGCACTGCTGCCTCACGGCGCCGAGGTCCCAGGTTCGATCCCGGCCCCGGCTCACTGTCCGTGTGGAGTTTGCACATTCTCCCCGTGTTTGCGTGGGTTTCACCCCCACAACCCAAAGATGTGCAGGGCAGGTGGATTGAACACGCTAAATTGCCCCTTAATAAAAAAGAAGAAAAAGTCGGCCATGCGGCCCTTCGAGCTTGCTCCACCATTCATGACTGATCCGATTGTGGTGTGAACTGTATTTTCCAATCCCAATAACTATTGACCTTGTCTATCATTAATCTATTTCACTCTGTCTTGAATAAATTCAATGACCAGTCTCTGCAGCTTTCTGGGAAAAAGATTGTGGTTCCTTCTCCTCCAGTGACTTGTTTAATTGTCCAGCGTCATTTGCAACTGGATGTGGCAGACAGCAGAACTTAGATCCCATCCATTGATCGTGGGATCACTTAGCTCTGCCTCTAACTTGCTGATTCTGTTGTTTGGAACGCAGGGAAGGGGCTCAGAAGGGAAGGGGGGAGAATAGAAAAGCAATAGTTGTAGGAGATTCAATGGTTAGGGGAATAGATAGGAGATTCTGTGGTCGCGAGCGAGACTCCCGGAAGGTATGTTGCCTCCCGGGTGCCTGGGCCAGGGATGTCTCGGATCAGGTCTTCAGGATCCTTAAGGAGGAGGGGGAGCAGCCAGAAGTCGTGGTGCACAGTGGTACCAACGACGTAGGTAGGAAAAGGGGTGTGGAGGTAATAACAAGTTTAGGGAGTTAGGCTGGAAGTTAAAAGCCAGGACAGACAGAGTTGTCATCTCTGGTTTGTTGCTGGTGCCACGTGATAGTCCCTTTGTTCAAAAAGGGGAGCAGAGACAACCCCGGCAACTATAGACCGGTGAGCCTCACGTCTGTAGTGGGTAAAGTCTTGGAGGGGATTATAAGAGACAAGATTTATAATCATCTAGATAGGAATAATATGATCAGGGATAGTCAGCATGGCTTTGTGAAGGGTAGGTCATGCCTCACAAACCTTATCGAGTTCTTTGAGAAGGTGACTGAACAGGTAGACGAGGGTAGAGCAGTTGATGTGGTGTATATGGATTTCAGCAAAGCGTTTGATAAGGTTCCCCACGGTAGGCTATTGCAGAAAATACGGAGGCTGGGGATTGAGGGTGATTTAGAGATGTGGATCAGAAATTGGCTAGCTGAAAGAAGACAGAGGGTGGTGGTTGATGGGAAATGTTCAGAATGGAGTTCTGTCACAAGTGGAGTACCACAAGGATCTGTTCTGGGGCCGTTGCTGTTTGTCATTTTTATCAATGACCTAGAGGAAGGCGCAGAAGGGTGGGTGAGTAAATTTGCAGACGATACTAAAGTCGGTGGTGTTGTCGATAGTGTGGAAGGAAGTAGCAGGTTACAGAGGGATATAGATAAGCTGCAGTGCTGGGCTGAGAGGTGGCAAATGGAGTTTAATGTAGAGAAGTGTGAGGTGATTCACTTTGGAAGGAAAAACAGGAATGTGGAATATTTGGCTAATGGTAAAGTTCTTGAAAGTGTGGATGAGCAGAGGGATCTAGGTGTCCATGTACATAGATCCCTGAAAGTTGCCACCCAGGTTGATAGGGTGGTGAAGAAGGCCTATGGAGTGTTGGCCTTTATTGGTAGAGGGATTGAGTTCCGGAGTCAGGAGGTCATGTTGCAGCTGTACAGAACTCTGGTACGGCCGCATTTGGAGTATTGCGTACAGTTCTGGTCACCGCATTATAGGAAGGACGTGGAGGCTTTGGAACGGGTGCAGAGGAGATTTACCAGGATGTTGCCTGGTATGGAGGGAAAATCTTATGAGGAAAAGCTGATGGACTTGAGGTTGTTTTCGTTAGAGAGAAGAAGGTTAAGAGGAGACTTAATAGAGGCATACAAAATGATCAGAGGGATAGATAGGGTGGACAGTGAGAGCCTTCTCCCGCGGATGGAAATGGCTAGCACGAGGGGACATAGCCTTAAACTGAGGGGTAATAGATATAGGACAGAGGTCAGGGGTAGGTTCTTTACGCAAAGAGTAGTGAGGCCGTGGAATGCCCTACCTGCTACAGTAGTGAACTCGCCAACATTGAGGGCATTTAAAAGTTTATTGGATAAACATATGGATGATAATGGTATAGTGTAGGTTAGATGGCTTTTGTTTCGGTGCAACATCGTGGGCCGAAGGGCCTGTACTGCGCTGTATTGTTCTATGTTCTATGTTCTATGTTCTATAGCGAGGCTAGGAATAGGGAGAGAGTGCAGCTGAACACGTGGCTGCAGGAATGGTGTAGGAGGGAGGGCTTCAGGTATTTGGATAATTGGAGCGCATTCTGGGGAAGGTGGGACCTGTACAAGCAGGACGGGTTGCATCTGAACCAGGGGGGCACCAATATCCTGGGAGGGAGGTTTTCTAGTACTCTTCGGGAGGGTTTAAACTAATTTGGCAGGGGAATGGGAACCGGATTTGTAGTCCAGCAACTAAGGTAGCCGATATTCAGGACGCCAAAGCGTGTAATGAGGCAGTGGGGAAGGGAACACTGACAAAGGAGAGTACTTGCAGGCACGGAGATGGGTTGAAGTGTGTATACTTCAACGCAAGAAGCATCAGGAATAAGGTGGGTGAACTTAAGGCATGGATCGGTACTTGGGACTACGATATGGTGGCCATCACGGAAACTTGGATAGAAGAGGGGCAGAAATGGTTGTTGGAGGTCCCTGGTTATAGATGTTTCAATAAGATTAGGGAGGGTGGTAAAAGAGGTGGGGGGGGCATTGTTAATTAGAGGTAGTATAACAGCTGCAGAAAGGCAGTTCGAGGAGTATCAGCCTACTGAGGTAGTATGGGTTGAAGTCAGAAATAGGAAAGGAGCAGTCACCTTGTTGGGAGTTTTCTATAGGCCCCCCAATAGTAGCAGAGATGTGGAGGAACAGATTGGGAAACAGATTTTGGAAAGGTGCAGAAGTCACAGGGTAGTAGTCATGGGTGACTTTAACTTCCCAAACATTGAGTGGAAACTCTTTAGATCAAATAGTTTGGATGGGGTGGTGTTTGTGCAGTGTGTCCAGGAAGCTTTTCTTTTTTTTTAAATAAATATTTTATTGAAAATTTTTGGTCAACCAACACAGTACATTGTGCATCCTTTACACAATATTATAACAACACAAATAACAATGACCTATTTTATAAACAAAAAATGAATAAATAATAAATAACATAAATGAATACTAACCCTAATTGGCAACTGCCTTATCACAAGTAACACTCTCCAAAAATATAATTTAACAGTCCAATATATAATTATCTGTCGCAACGACCTATACATATTATACAGTATATATTAACAACCCTGAGAGTCCTTCTGGTTCCTCCTCCCCCACTTCCCCCCGATCCTGGGCTGCTGCTGCTGCCTTCTTTTTTCCATTCCATCTATCTTTCTGCGAGGTATTCGACGAACGGTTGCCACCGCCTGGTGAACCCTTGAGCCGACCCCCTTAGAACGAACTTAATCCGCTCTAGCTTTATAAACCCTGCCATGTCATTTATCCAGGTCTCCACCCCCGGGGGCTTGGCTTCTTTCCACATTAGCAATATCCTGCGCCGGGCTACTAGGGACGCAAAGGCCAAAACATCGGCCTCTCTCGTCTCCTGCACTCCCGGCTCTTGTGCAACCCCAGATATAACCAACCCCCAGCTTGGTTCGACACGGACCCCCACTACTTTTGAAAGCACCTTTGTCACCCCCATCCAAAACCCCTGTAGTGCCGGGCATGACCAAAACATATGGGTATGATTCGCTGGGCTTCTCGAGCACCTCGCACACCTATCCTCCACCCCAAAAAATTTACTGAGCCGTGCTCCAGTCATATGCGCCCTGTGTAATACCTTAAACTGAATCAGGCTTAGCCTGGCACACGAGGACGACGAGTTTACCCTGCTTAGGGCATCTGCCCACAGCCCCTCCTCGATCTCCTCCCCCAGCTCTTCTTCCCATTTCCCTTTTAGTTCATCTACCATAGTCTCCCCTTCGTCCCTCATTTCCCTATATATATCTGACACCTTACCATCCCCCACCCATGTCTTTGAGATCACTCTGTCCTGCACCTCTTGTGTCGGGAGCTGCGGGAATTCCCTCACCTGTTGCCTCGCAAAAGCCCTCAGTTGCATATACCTGAATGCATTCCCTTGGGGCAACCCATATTTCTCGGTCAGCGCTCCCAGACTCGCGAACTTCCCATCCACAAACAGATCTTTCAGTTGCGTTATTCCTGCTCTTTGCCACATTCCATATCCCCCATCCATTCCCCCCGGGGCAAACCTATGGTTGTTTCTTATCGGGGACCCCCCCAAGGCTCCAGTCTTTCCCCTATGCCGTCTCCACTGTCCCCAAATCTTCAGTGTAGCCACCACCACCGGGCTTGTGGTGTAGTTCCTCGGTGAGAACGGCAATGGGGCTGTCACCATAGCCTGTAGGCTAGTCCCCCTACAGGACGCCCTCTCTAATCTCTTCCACGCCGCTCCCTCCTCCTCTCCCATCCACTTACTCACCATTGAAATATTAGCGGCCCAATAATACTCACTTAGGCTCGGTAGTGCCAGCCCCCCCCTCTCCCTGCTACGCTGTAAGAATCCCTTCCTCACTCTCGGGGTCTTCCCGGCCCACACAAAACCCATGACGCTCTTTTCAATCCTTTTTAAAAAAGCCTTCGTGATCACCACCGGGAGGCACTGAAACACAAAGAGGAATCTCGGGAGGACCACCATCTTAACCGCCTGCACCCTCCCTGCCAGTGACAGGGATACCATATCCCATCTCTTGAAATCTTCCTCCATCTGTTCCACCAACCGCGTTAAATTTAACCTATGCAATGTGCCCCAATTCTTGGCTATCTGGATCCTCAGGTAACGAAAGTCCCTTGTTACCTTCCTCAACGGTAGGTCCTCTATTTCTCTACTCTGCTCCCCTGGATGCACCACAAACAACTCACTTTTCCCCATGTTCAATTTATACCCTGAAAACTCCCCAAACTCCCCAAGTATCCGCATTATTTCTGGCATCCCCTCCGCCGGGTCTGCCACGTATAGTAGCAAATCGTCCGCATACAAAGATACCCGGTGTTCTTCTCCTCCTCTAAGTACTCCCCTCCACTTCTTGGAACCCCTCAACGCTATCGCCAGGGGCTCAATCGCCAGTGCAAACAATAATGGGGACAGAGGGCATCCCTGCCTTGTCCCTCTATGGAGCCGAAAATATGCAGATCCCCGTCCATTCGTGACCACGCTCGCCATCGGGGCCCTATACAACAGCTGCACCCATCTAACATACCCCTCTCCAAAACCAAATCTCCTCAACACCTCCCACAAATAATCCCACTCCACTCTATCAAATGCTTTCTCGGCATCCATCGCCACTACTATCTCCGTTTCCCCCTCTGGTGGGGCCATCATCATTACCCCTAACAGCCTCCGTATATTCGTGTTCCGCTGTCTCCCCTTCACAAACCCAGTTTGGTCCTCGTGGACCACCCCCGGGACACATTCCTCTATTCTCATTGCCATTACCTTGGCCAGGATCTTGGCATCTACATTTAGGAGGGAAATAGGTCTATAGGACCCGCATTGTAGCGGGTCCTTTTCCTTCTTTAAGAGAAGCGATATCGTTGCTTCAGACATAGTCGGGGGCAGTTGTTCCCTTTCCTTTGCCTCATTAAAGGTCCTCGTCAATACCGGGGCGAGCAAGTCCACATATTTTCTATAGAATTCGACTGGGAATCCATCCGGTCCCGGGGCCTTTCCCGCCTGCATGCTCCTAATTCCTTTCACCACTTCTTCTACCTCGATCTGTGCTCCCAGTCCCACCCTTTCCTGCTCTTCCACCTTGGGAAATTCCAGCCGATCCAAGAAGCCCATCATTCTCTCCCCCCATCCGGGGGTTGAGCTTCATATAATTTTTTATAAAATGTCTTGAACACTCCATTCACTCTCTCCGCTCCCCGCTCCATCTCTCCTTCCTCATCCCTCACTCCCCCTATTTCCCTCGCTGCTCCCCTTTTCCTCAATTGGTGTGCCAGCAACCTGCTCGCCTTCTCCCCATATTCGTACTGTACACCCTGTGCCTCCCTCCATTGTGCCTCTGCAGTGCCCGTAGTCAGCAAGTCAAATTCTACATGTAGCCTTTGCCTTTCTCTGTACAGTCCCTCCTCCGGTGCTTCCGCATATTGTCTGTCCACCCTCAAAAGTTCTTGCAGCAACCGCTCCCGTTCCTTACTCTCCTGCTTCCCTTTATGTGCCCTTATTGATATCAGCTCCCCTCTAACCACTGCCTTCAGCGCCTCCCAGGCCACTCCCACCTGGACCTCCCCATTATCATTGAGTTCCAAGTACTTTTCAATGCACCCCCTCACCCTTAGACACACCCCCTCATCTGCCATTAGTCCCATGTCCATTCTCCAGGGTGGGCGCCCTCCTGTTTCCTCCCCTATCTCCAAGTCCACCCAGTGTGGAGCGTGATCCGAAATGGCTATAGCCGTATACTCCGTTCCCCTCACCTTCGGGATCAATGCCCTACCCAGCACAAAAAAGTCTATTCGCGAGTAGACTTTATGGACATAGGAGAAAAACGAGAACTCCTTACTCCTAGGTCTGCTAAATCTCCACGGGTCTACACCTCCCATCTGCTCCATAAAATCTTTAAGTACCTTGGCTGCTGCCGGCCTCCTTCCAGTCCTGGACTTCGACCTATCCAGCCCTGGTTCCAACACCGTATTAAAATCTCCCCCCATTATCAGCTTTCCCATCTCTAGGTCCAGAATGCGTCCTAGCATCCGCCTCATAAAATTGGCATCATCCCAGTTCGGGGCATATACGTTTACCAAAACCACCGTCTCCCCCTGTAGTTTGCCACTCACCATCACGTATCTGCCCCCGTTATCCGCCACTATAGTCTTTGCCTCGAACATTACCCGCTTCCCCACTAATATAGCCACCCCCCTGTTTTTCGCATCTAGCCCCGAATGGAACACCTGCCCCACCCATCCTTTGCGTAGCCTAACCTGGTCTATCAGTTTCAGGTGCGTTTCCTGTAACATAACCACATCTGCCTTAAGTTTCTTAAGGTGTGCGAGTACCCGTGCCCTCTTTATCGGCCCGTTCAGCCCTCTCACATTCCACGTGATCAGCCGGGTTGGGGGGCTTCCTACCGCCCCCCCCCCCCCCCCCCCCCCGCCCCCCCTGTCGATTAGCCATCCCCTTTTTCCAGCTCCTCACCCGGTTCTCAGGCAGCTGTATCTCCCCCAGGCGGTGCCCCCCCGCCCATCCCCTCCCATACCAGCTCCCCCCTCTCCCCAGCAGCAGCAACCCAGTAATTCCCCCTCCCACCCCCCCCGCTAGATCCCCCGCTAGCGTAATTACTCCCCCCATGTTGCTCCCAGAAGTCAGCAAACTCTGGCTGACCTCGGCTTCCCCCCGTGACCTCGGCTCGCACCGTGCGACGCCCCCTCCTTCCTGCTTCTCTATTCCCGCCATAATTATCATAGCGCGGGAACCAAGCCCGCGCTTCTCCCTTGGCCCCGCCCCCAATGGCCAACGCCCCATCTCCTCCACCTCCCCTCCTCCCCCCATCACCACCTGTGGAAGAGAGAAAAGTTACCACATCGCAGGATTAGTACATAAAACTCCTCTTTCCCCCCTTTTTAACCCCCCTCTTCGCCCCCCACATTCGCCCCACCACTTTGTTCAAATGTTCTTTTTAATAACCCGCTCATTCCAGTTTTTCTTCCACAATAAAAGTCCACGCTTCATCCGCCGTCTCAAAGTAGCGGTGCCTCCCTCAATATGTGACCCACAGTCTTGCCGGTTGCAGCATTCCAAATTTTATCTTCTTTTTATGAAGCACCGCCTTGGCCCGATTAAAGCTCGCCCTCCTTCTCGCCACCTCCGCACTCCAGTCTTGATAAACGCGGATCACCGCGTTCTCCCATTTACTGCTCCGAGTTTTCTTTGCCCATCTAAGGACCATTTCTCTATCCTTAAAACGGAGGAATCTCACCACTATGGCTCTGGGAATTTCTCCTGCTCTCGGTCCTCGCGCCATCACTCGGTATGCTCCCTCCACCTCCAACGGACCCGCCGGGGCCTCCGCTCCCATTAACGAGTGCAGCATCGTGCTCACATATGCCCCGACGTCCGCTCCCTCCACACCTTCAGGAAGACCAAGAATCCTCAGGTTGTTCCTCCTTGCGTTGTTTTCCAGTGCCTCCAACCTTTCCACACATTGTTTCTGATGTGCCTCATGCGTCTCCGTCTTCACCACCAGGCCCTGTATGTCGTCCTCATTCTCGGCTGCCTTTGCCTTCACGACCCGAAGCTCCCGCTCTGGGTCTTTTGTTCCTCCTTTAGCCCTTCGATCGCCTGTAGTATCGGGGCCAACAGCTCTTTCTTCATTTCCTTTTTGAGCTCTTCCACACAGCATTTCAAGAACTCTTGTTGTTCAGGGCCCCATGTTAAACTGCCACCTTCCGACGCCATCTTGGTTTTTGCTTGCCTTCCATGCCGCTGTTCTAAAGGATCCACTGCAATCCGGCCACTTTCTCCTCCTTTTTCCATCCGTATCCAGGGGGGATTCCCTTCTGGTTTACCGCACAGTGTTTTTAGCCGTCAAAATTGCCGTTGGGGCTCCTATCAAGAGCCCAAAAGTCCGTTTCACCGGGAGCTGCCGAAACGTGCGACTCAGCTGGTCATCGCCGCACCCGGAAGTCCAGGAAGCTTTTCTAACACAGTATGTAGATTGTCCGACCAGAGGTGGGGCCATATTGGATTTAGTACTTGGTAATGAACCAGGGCAAGTGATAGATTTGTTAGTGGGGGAGCATTTTGGAGATAGTGACCACAATTCTGTGACTTTCACTTTAGTAATGGAGAGGGATAGGTGCGTGCAACAGGGCAAGGTTTACAATTGGGGGAAGGGTAAATACGATGTTGTCAGACAAGAATTGAAGTGCATAAGTTGGGAACATAGGCTGGCAGGGAAGGACACAAGTGAAATGTGGAACTTGTTCAAGGAACAGGTACTGGGTGTCCTTGATATGTATGTCCCTGTCAGGCAGGGAAGAGATGGTCGAGTGAGAGAACCATGGTTGACAAGAGAGGTTGAATGTCTTGTTAAGAGGAAAAAGGAGACTTATGTAAGGCTGAGGAAACAAGGTTCAGACAGGGCATTGGAGGGATACAAGATAGCCAGGAGGGAACTGAAGAAAGGGATTAGGAGAGCTAAGAGAGGGCATGAACAATCTTTGGCGGGTAGGATCAAGGAAAACCCCAGGGCCTTTTACACATATGTGAAAAATATGAGAATGACTAGAGTGAGGGTAGGTCCAATCATGGACAGTAGCGGGAGATTGTGTATTGAGTCTGAAGAGATAGAAGAGGTCTTGAACGAGTACTTTTCTTCTGTATTTACAAATGAGAGGGGCCATATTGTTGGAGAGGACAGTGTGAAACAGACTGGTAAGCTCGAGGAAATACTTGTTAGGAAGGAAGATGTGTTGGGCATTTTGAAAAACTTGAGGATAGACAAGTCCCCCGGGCCTGACGGGATATATCCAAGGATTCTATGGGAAGCAAGAGATGAAATTGCAGAGGCGTTGGCAATGATCTTTTCGTCCTCACTGTCAACAGGGCTGGTACCAGGGGATTGGAGAGTGGCGAATGTCGTGCCCCTGTTCAAAAAAGGGACTAGGGATAACCCTGGGAATTACAGGCCAGTTAGTCTTACTTTGGTGGTAGGCAAATTAATGGAAAGGGTACTGAAGGATAGGATTTCTGAGCATCTGGAAAGACACTGCTTGATTAGGGATAGTCAGCACGGATTTGTGAGGGGTAGGTCTTGCCTTACAAGTCTTATTGAATTCTTTGAGGATGTGACCAAGCATGTGGATGAAGGTAAAGCAGTGGATGTAGTGTACATGGATTTTAGTAAGGCATTTGATAAGGTTCCCCATGGTAGGCTTCGGCAGAAAGTAAGGAGGCATGGGATAGTGGGAAATTTGGCCAGTTGGATAACGAACTGGCTAACCGATAGAAGTCAGAGAGTGGTGGTGGATGGCAAATTCAGCCTGGATCCCAGTTACCAGTGGCGTACCGCAGGGATCAGTTCTGGGTCCTCTGCTGTTTGTGATTTTCATTAATGACTTGGATGAGGGAGTTGAAGCGTGGGTCAGTAAATTTGCAGACGATACGAAGATTGGTGGAGTTGTGGATAGTGAGGAGGGCTGTTGTCGGCTGCAAAGAGACATAGATAGGATGCAGAGCTGGGCTGAGAAGTGGCAGATGGAGTTTAACCCTGAAAAGTGTGAGGTTGTCCATTTTGGAAGGACAAATATGAATGTGGAATACAGGGTTAACGGTAGAGTTCTTGGCAATGTGGAGGAGCAGAGAGATCTTGGGGTCTATGTTCATACATCTTTGAAAGTTGCCACTCAAGTGGATAGAGCTGTGAAGAAGGCCTATGGTGTGCTAGCGTTCATTAACAGAGGGATTGAATTTAAGAGCCGTGAGGTGATGATGCAGCTGTACAAAACTTTGGTAAGGCCACATTTGGAGTACTGTGTACAGTTCTGGTCGCCTCATTTTAGGAAGGATGTGGAAGCTTTGGAAAAGGTGCAAAGAAGATTCACCAGGATGTTGCCTGGAATGGAGAGTAGGTCTTACGAGGAAAGGTTGAGGGTGCTAGCCTTTTCTCATTAGAACGGAGAAGGATGAGGGGCGACTTGATAGAGGTTTATAAGATGATCAGTGGAATAGATAGAGTAGACAGTCAGGGAGTTTTTCCCCGGGTGGAACAAACCATTACAAGGGGACATAAATTTAAGGTGAATGGTGGAAGATATAGGGGGGATGTCAGAGGTAGGTTCTTTACCCAGAGAGTAGTGGGGGCATGGAATGCACTGCCTGTGGAAATAGTTGAGTCAGAAACATTAGGGACCTTCAAGCAGCTATTGGATAGGTACATGGATTACGGTAAAATGATATAGTGTAGATTTATTTGTTCTTAAGGGCAGCACGGTAGCATTGTGGATAGCACAATTGCTTCACAGCTCCAGGATCCCAGGTTCGATCCCGGCTTGGGTCACTGTCTGTGCGGAGTCTGCACATCCTCCCCGTGTCTGCGTGGGTTTCCTCCGGGTGCTCCGGTTTCCTCCCACAGTCCAAAGATGTGCAGGTGAGGTGGATTGGCCAATGATAAATTGCCCTTAGTGTCCAAAATTGCCCTTAGTGTTGGGTGGAGGTGTTAACTTTGGGTAGGGTGCTCTTTCCAAGAGCTGGTGCAGACTCAATGGGCCGAACGGCCTCCTTCTGCACTGTAAATTCAATGATGATCTATGATTAATCTAGGACAAAGGTTCGGCACAACATCGTGGGCCGAAGGGCCTGTTCTGTGCTGTATTTTTCTATGTTCTAAGTAGTCCTGTGTTGTTGCTTCATTTTTAGATTTGTCCTTTAGGACCCGGCAGCTCAGCCTGTGGTGATACTACCGAGCCATTCTTGGTGATGGGCATTTACATCCCTCACCTGGAGCACATCCCTCACCTGGAGCACATCCCTCACCTGGAGCACATCCCTCACCTGGAGCACATTCTGTGCCCTTGCCACCCTCAGTGCTTCTTTTTTTTAACTTTATTCGTTCTTGGGATGTGGGCTTTGCAGGCAAGGCCAGCATTTGTTGCCCCCATCCCTAGTTGACCTTAAACTGAGTGGCAGTTTTTAAGAGTCAACCCCATTGCTGTGGGTCTGGAGTCACGTGTAGGCCAGACCGGGTAAGGGCGGCAGATTTCCTTCCCGAAAGGACATTAGTGAGCCAGGTGGGTTTTTACAACAATCGACAATGGTCTCATGGTCATCATTAGACTTTTAATTAAAAACAGAAAATACTCAACAACCTCAACAGGTCTGACAGCATCTGTGGGAGAAAAGCAGTTGACGTTTGGAGTCTGGATGACCCTTTGTCAAAGCTAGCTGACTCAAAGTACTAACTCCCTTCTCTCTCCACAGAGGCTGTCAGACCTGCTGAGATTATCCAATATTTTGTGTTTTTGTTTCAGATTCCAGCATCCCCAATAATTTCCTTTTATATTAGACTTTTAATTTCAGATTTTTATTGAATTCAAATTTCACCGTCTGCCGTGGGGGGATTTGAACCCAGGTCCCCAGCACATTACTCTGGGTCTCTGGATTACTCGTCCAGTGACAATACCACTAGCCCACCACCTCCTCCATGTGATGTTGAACCTGGAGAAGTACTGATTCATCAGCTGGGGGTTGGCATGTGGTAATCAGCAGGAGGTTTCCTTTTCCATTTTCGGCCTGGCGTCGTAAGATTTCACGGGGCCCAGAGCCAATGTTGAGGGCTCTCAAGGAAGCTCCTTACCACCTGTATACCAATGTACAGCCACCTCTGCCTAGTCTGTGCTGCTGGTGAGACAGGGCATACCCAGGAATAGTGATGGTGGTGTCTGTAAGGCTGTTGTTTGACTCGCCTGTGAGACAGCTCTCCCGAGCCCCCAGACCTGGGGAAATCTGCAAGTGAGAAATCGGACATCTGGGGCTGGATTCTCTGTCGGCAGGTTCCTCCGCTTCGCCGACAGCGCACTCACGCCAGCGGATTTCCCGACGGCGTGGGGGTGCCCACAATGGGAAGCCCCATTGGCTGGCTGCCGAGACGGAGAATCCCGCTGCCGGCGGGGGCGCGCCGCACCAGAAAAGGGGTGCAGCAGGACGGAGAATCCCGCCCCAGAAGTAATCCTGAGGCTGGTGACACCTTAACACAGCCTGTGGTGCAACGGTGGCATGGCCGGGCGCCTGAGTGATTGCGTGGAATCTTGAATGCATGTGGCAATCTGGGGCAGAGAAACACCAAACGGAGAAGATGAAATCCTGAATGTGGATCCTCGGTGAAGGCAGCCGAGAGAAAGTGCGTGTGGGAGATGATTCAAAGGTGGGTTTTTTTCGAGAGTGGTGTTTGGAAAAACTCGTGTGAAAGTCAGAGTTCCAGTGAGATCAGTTTGCTCACAATGTGACAGACATCGAGGAATCTGGTGAGAAATACACAGAAGTTGTTTTGGGTGGCACTTGTCACTTGGTTTCAGAGTGTGGTGAGTCTGACCACAGTTGGCCTGTTGGTTGACATGGACTGTGTACCTACTGAGAATATCATAGTATAAGATATATTTTGTAACTTGTGTTATCCTTAAAAATCTGTCTACATCTGTGAAGATATAGGTGGAATGAAGGAGTAGTGTATTGTAATGAATCTTTTCATGTTTACTAAATGTTGTTCTTTTGTTAAAAGTTCATTGGCTCCTGTGACTCTGTTCATCCATGAACCTAAACAGAAAGATAAGAAGTTAGGAATAAAAACAGAAACTGCTGGATATTCGGTGCAGAGAGACGAGTCTTGTGGACTTGGAACGTTGATATATTTTCCTGCTGAACATTTGCAGCAGTTTCGAATGAAGATGTTCAAATTAGATATCCAGATCTTTACATGTATTCAATAATTTCAAACAAACTCGATCTAATTAGAGGCAAGTGACAAAGTCATTAACAATGAAACTGAAAGAGATTGAAATGTGGTGGAATTTCAGAAGTTAATGTACAATATTTTGGACTATGTCCAAAGATGTGCATTCCAAAGGTGGGTTGCGTGCTCTTTCAGAGACGCAGTGCAGGCTCGATGGGCCGAATGGCCTCCTTCTGCACTGTAGGAAATCTGTGGATCTTGTTTTGTGCCCACCCCTTACCCAACAGCCCCCCCCCACACACACCCCTCCCTCACACACACTCCTCCCCTCCCCTACCTCCCCTCCTGCCCATAAATCCTCCCTGCCACAATTCTTCTCCCTCCCCACACATACACAAGCCCTCCACCCCACAACCCCAACACACACCCCCACTCCCCCACACATACATCCTTACCCACACACACATGCACCCTCCCACGCCCCTCACCCACACACACCCCTCCCCCACCACACCCTCCCATGCCCCCTCCCCACACCGACCTTCACCCACACACAGACCCTCCCCTCCACACCCCTCCCCTCCAAACACAAAATCTCCTCCTCCACAACCCCCTCCCACACACGTCCTTCCCCCAAACTCCCTCACACACACACACTCCTTCCCCTTCCACACACACCCTCCCCCACCACAACCCCCTCACCCCTCCCCTACACCCCCTCCCGCCCGTGCCTCCTTCCCCATAATCTTCCTCCCTCCCACACACGCACCCTACCCTTCGTGCAAGCCCTCCTCCTCCTCAACCCACACACATACCATCCCCCACATACACCCTCCCCACCACACATGCATACACCCTCTCAGACACAAACACTCCCCCACATACATACACCCACCCACACACACATACTACATCCTCAAACTCCCTCCCCACACACACAAACCACTCCCACCCAACACACACACACAGACCGCCCCACCCGCCCACACACACAAACCACTCCCACCCACACACCCACCCACACACACACACCCACACACACACAGACCCCCCCCACCCTTCCACACACACAAACCACTCCCACACACACACACACCCACACACACACAAACCCCCCCACCCTTCCACACACACAAACCACTCCCACACTCCCCTCCCACACACACCGTTCATCTCCCCCCCCCCCCCCCCCCCACACACTCTCCCCCCATACCCTGTCCCAAAAACACACACACACTTCCAAACCCCCCTCCTCACACACCCCAGCCCCCGGTTCTGTGATGAGTCATAACCTTTGCCCAGGTTACTGGGAATCACATACATCTGATTAGAAGGTGTAAACATTCATGATGATATTTTATAACATTAGTCCAACAGTACTGTCGCTAAATGGAATTTAATAAACTATAATCGGAGCAGCGGGATTGTTTTCTGTGAAACAAAATGTGAACATTTCTTTATTGGAGCTGAGATTAGAGTTTGGTTGGTGTGAAAGCTGCTCTAATCGCTGCAGCTTTATTCTGCTTCTTGGCAACGTCCTTCACACTGACCCGGAGCAGTGACAGCGAAAGGGAGACCAGGAAAACTAGCATCCTCATCTCAGCCCCTCACCGACCCCCATCTCAGCCCCTCCCCAACCCTCATCTCAGCCCCTCACCGACCCCCATCTCAGCCCCTCCCCAACCCTCATCTCAGCCCCTCCCCAACCCTCATCTCAGCCCCTCCCCAACCCTCATCTCAGCCCCTCACTGACCCCCATCTCAGCCCCTCCCCAACCCTCATCTCAGCCCCTCACTGACCCCCATCTCAGCCCCTCCCCAACCCTCATCTCAGCCCCTCACTGACCCCCATCTCAGCCCCTCCCCAACCCTCATCTCAGCCCCTCACCAACCCTCATCTCAGCCCCTCCCCAACCCTCATCTCAGCCCCTCACCGACCCCCATCTCAGCCCCTCCCCAACCCTCATCTCAGCCCCTCACCGACCCCCATCTCAGCCCCTCCCCAACCCTCATCTCAGCCCCTCACCGACCCCCATCTCAGCCCCTCACCGACCCCCATCTCAGCCCCTCACCGACCCTCATCTCAGCCCCTCACCAACCCTCATCTCAGCCCCTCCCCAACCCCCATCTCAGCCCCTCACCAACCCCCATCTCAGCCCCTCCCCAACCCCCACAGGAGCAGAAGAAAACCCGCCACTCCCACTCGAGGAGCAGGTCCCAGGTAAGAGCGATCAGCGACGAAATCTAGAAACCTTTAGGAGGCTAATTCCAGGTTTAGCGATGTGATCATTTATTCAACATTTGTAATAACTTGGGGCTTTAAAAATCTAACTCAATATCTCAATGTTTTAACGACATCTGGTGGAGGGTTTAATTTGCTCCATTAGTCGTGGCCAAGGTAAATTAATTCTGTTTCCAATTCAGGATGTGTTTCTTTCTATAGAAAAGCCGGCTGAGGAATTCAGGCCTTTGTTGTATGAGGGACCCTCAGTTTGCTGCATCAGTTAGAGTCAGATATTGGGGTATTTTGTTTGAGGCGAGAGGGAGCTCACTGGGCAGATCTGATTAAAGTTTGTCACTTCATTGATTGATTGATATTTATTGTCACATGGACCGAAATACAGTGAAAAGTAAATTTCTGCGGCCGAGGTAACGTACACAGTAGACAAAAAGAATAATCGACAGAGAACAGTGACAAATACTCAGTGCCTTTAATCTTCTTAAAAAGAGCGGCTGATGTCGCTGATTGTTAAGCAGGTATTAGGGTAACTCTCACTGATGCAGGGGGGCAGGTCGAGTGACCGATATCACTTTATAGTCAGGACCATTTGTATTTATCTCAATAATTCCTGTGTTTTTCCCCCTGGTCTTATTATGGTTTCCTGTTTGTTTTTACTTTTCCTTCCACAGGTTAGAGAGGAGACCACTGCCCAACTGGCCATGGGGGGACTGTAACAAGTACCCAGAATCGCCCCACTGAACAGAACACTTTCAGCAATTTGAAGATAAACAGCAAAGAAACAAATTACCCTCAAAAGGCAGAACCCAAAATCCGTTCATAGAAAGTTAAACAACAAAGTCTTTAACAACATTCTACTTCTATTCAAAGGCAACCTCATCCCTTCCCGCAGACAGACATGTATCTGAGACGGAAGAGAAAGTTATCCCGGGACCGGATTCTCTTCCTGATTTCAGGGCTGCTCATTTGCTCCGTTTATCAAATCTTCACCGGAAATCTCCAACACTCTACACCGCGAAGAGCACCAAGTGAGATTGGCTCAAGTCACCAATCCATCTCCATGCAAGGCAGGAAGCTACTGCAAGCCAAAAGTGACATCAGAACGCAGACCAGCACCCCCCCAACCGGGCCCCCCCCAACCGGGACCCCCACAACTGGGACCCCCACAACCGGGACCCCCCCAACTGGGGTGCCCACAACCAGGATCCCTGCAGTCAAGATCCACACAACCTGGACCCCCACAACCTGGACCCCCACATCCAGGACCCCCACAATTGGGGTCCCCAGGACCCCCACCGCCAGGACCCCCACACTCGGGGCCCCCAGGACCCCCGCAATCCACCCTAACACCATCAGCAGCTCCAACATCAGCAGCAGCGGGGCGAGAACCGCAGCCACAGGGACACCTCGGTTAAGGGGCTGCATTAGAGTGGGAAATGAGATTATCCCGGCTCCCACAACCGTGCCCCCAGTGCTGGGAGGCAGCAGCACCGAGATGGGGGTGATAGAACCCCCGCTGGGCCACTCGAAGGGTGAATATCCTGTTGACTTGTTCTCAGTGGAGCAGCGCAGGCAGGGCTGGGTACTCCTGCACGTGCTGGGGATGGTCTACATGTTCATCGCCTTGGCTCTGGTGTGTGATGAATTCTTTGTTCCATCTTTAGGGGAGATCATCGAGACTTTTGACATTTCGGACGATGTGGCGGGGGCCACGTTCATGGCGGCAGGGGGGTCTGCCCCTGAACTCTTCACCTCGCTCATCGGAGTCTTCATTTCCCACAGTAACGTGGGCATTGGCACCATTGTGGGATCTGCTGTGTTCAACATCCTGTTTGTGATCGGAATGTGCGCCATCTTCTCCAGGGAAATGCTGCACCTGACCTGGTGGCCCCTGTTCAGGGATGTCTCCTTCTACATTCTGGACCTGATCCTGTTGATCATATTCTTCCTGGACAATATGATCGAGTGGTGGGAGAGTGTCCTCTTGCTCTCTGGCTACATCACCTACGTCTGCTTCATGAAATTTAACAGACAAATTGAGCGGTGGTTCAAGAGCAACATCATAACCAATAACAATGTGGTTAAAGTCATGTCGATGATCAACCCAGTCAAGGTCAGTCAGTTTGTATTTCCCCCTTTCAATCCCGTTCCAGCTCCGCATCTTCATTTTGAGATTAAAGTGAAGGCTTCACTGGTTGAACTCCGGGTACACTCGCAATTTCAGTTCAATAAGGACACATTGCACCCATAGTAACCCGTCGTGCCCACATTTAACTATCCCGTGTCAACTTAGCAAAATAAGAAGTCTTACAACACCAGGTTAAAGTCCAACAGGTTTGTTTCGATGTCACTAGCTTTCGGAGCACTGCTCCTTCCTCAGGTGAATGAAGAGGAAGGAGCCACGCTCCGAAAGCTAGTGATTCGAAACAAACCTGTTGGACTTTAACGTGGTGTTGTAAGACTTCTTACTGTGCTCACCCCAGTCCAATGCCGGCATCTCCACTTAGCAAAACAAATCCCATCAAATCTTATCCAAAATAAAAAGGTGAGTAAGGGTATTAAAGAGAGAGAGAGAGTGTGTGTGTGTAAGGGTGTTTAAGAGAGTGTGTGAGAGTATTTGAGAGTGTGTGTGTGTGTAAGGGTGTTTGAGAGAGTGTGTGTGAGAGTATTTGAGAGTGTGTGTGTAAGGGTGTTTAAGAGAGTGTGTGTAAGAGTATTTGAGAGAGTGTGGGTGTAAGGGTGTTTGAGAGAGTGTGTGTGAGAGTATTTGAGAGTGTGTGTGTGTGTAAGGGTGTTTGAGAGAGAGTGTGTGAGAGTATTTGAGAGAGTGTGTGTGTGTAAGGGTGTTTGAGAGAGTGTGTGTGTGAGAGTTTTTGAGAGTGTGTGGGTGTGTACGGGTGTTTGAGAGAGTGTGTGTGAGTATTTGAGAGTGTGTGTGCATGTATAGGTGTTTGAGAGAGTGTGTGTGAGTATTTGAGAGTGTGTGTGTGTAAGGGTGTTTGAGAGAGTGTGAGTGTGTATGTGTGAGTATTTGAGAGTGTGTGTGCATGTAAGGGTGTTTTAGAGAGTGTGTGAGAGAGTATTTGAGAGTGTGTGTGTAAGGGTGTTTAAGAGAGTGTGTGTAAGAGTATTTGAGAGTGTGTATGTATGGGGGGATCTTATTGAAACTTACAGGATACTGCGAGGCCTGGATAGAGTGGGCATGGAGAGGATGTTTCCACTTGTAGGAAAAACTAGAACCAGAGGACACAATCTCAGACTAAAGGGCCGACCCTTTAAAACTGAGATGAGGAGGAATTTCTTCAGCCAGAGGGTGGTGAATCTGTGGAACTCTTTGCCGCAGAAGGCTGTGGAGGCCAAATCACTGAGTGTCTTTAAGACAGAGATAGATCGGTTCCTGATTAATAAGGGGATCAGGGGTTATGGGGAGAAGGCAGGAGAATGGGGATGAGAAAAATATCAGCCATGATTGAATGGCGGAGCAGACTCGATGGGCCGAGTGGCCTAATTCTGCTCCTATGCCTTATGGTCTTTTGGTCTTATTTGAGGGTGTGTGTGTATGTAAGGGTGTTTGAGAGAATGTGTGTGTGTGAGTATTTGAGAGAGTGTGTGTGAGGGTTGGAATGATATGTATAATACAAGTGTAGTAAAGGGTTAACAACAGAAACTATGTGTAACTCAACACCAGATGGCGTTACTAAGTTATTGTATATAAGGCAGCATCTCTCAGAACTCAGGGAGAAGATGATGATGAGAAACTGATGAGAAAGCAGAGGGAGATTTCATTGTAGAAACATAGCACGAGGTTGAGTTACTGTGTAGTTTAATAGTTAGAGAGAATATTGATTACTGTACCACAGATTCAATATTATTAGTTTATTATCTGTTACTTAGTCAAGTGTGCAAACCTAGTCAAGTTTAATATTGTAAAATAAATTTGTTTTGATTTAAACGTCTTATTTTTATATTCTTTGTCACCACAAAGAATGTGTGTGTGTGAGGGTGTGTGTGTGTGTGAGGGTGTGTGTGTGTGTGAGGGTGTATGTGTGTGTGAGGGTGTGTGTGTGTGTGAGGGTGTATGTGTGTGTGAGGGTGTGTGTGTGTGAGGGAGTGTGTGAGGGTGTGTGTGTGTGTGTGTGTGAGGGTGTGTGTGTGTGAGGGTGTGTGTGTGTGAGGGTGTGTGTGTGTGTGATGGTGTGTGTGTGTGAGGGTCTGTGTGTGTGACGGTGTGTGACGTGGTGTGTGTGACGGTGTGTGTGTGTGTGTGAGGGTGTCTGTGAGTGTGTGTGTGTGTGACGGTGTGTGTGTGATGGTGTGTGTGAGGATGTGTGTGAGGGTGTGTGTGTGAGGGTGTGTGTGTGTGTGTGTGACGGGGTGTGTGTGTGTGTGACGGTGTGGGTGTGAGGTTGTGTGTGAGGGTGTGCGTGTGAGGGTGTGTGTGTGTGAGTGTGTATGTGTGATGATGTGTGTGTATGAGGGTGTGTGTGTATGAGGGTGTGTGTGTGTGAGGGTGTGTGTGTGTGTGTGAGGGTGTGTGTGTGTGTGAGGGTGTGTGTGTGTGAGTGTGTATGTGTGATGATGTGTGTGTATGAGGGTGTGTGTGTATGAAGGTGTGTGTGTGTGTGTGTGACGGTGTGTGTGAGTGTTTGTGTGTGACGGTGTGTGTGAGTGTTTGTGTGTGAGTGTTTGTGTGTGTGTGTATGTGTGAGGGTGTGTGTGTGTGACGGTGTGTGTGAGTGTGTATGTGTGACGGTGTGTGTATGAGGGTGTGTGTGTGTGAGTGTGTGTGTGAGGGTGTGTGTGTGTGTGTGTGTGTGTGTGAGTGAAAGAAACTTAGCAACTGACCTTTTGGGCAGTTGATGGCCTCACGGGTACTAAATGATTAAATAAATCTGTGTGACTGGTGGGTGTTTACAGCAGCATTGTTGTGTAGAATGTATGATGTATGATGCTCCAGTTATCCAGTAATTGTCCTGTATTTGCTTTGGAGGAGCTGATGTTTTTGTTCCATTGCTCTCGTCTGTAGTTGGGGGAGCTGCTGCTGTAGGTTTGTGCTGTAGATACAGCGGGCGTGATGGAGGTGGGTATTCACTAAGTCCAGGGGTGTCCATTCTTGTGACCATTTCTGGATCAAGGTTGTGATGAGATTCAGAAGCAAGTGGTCTGGAGGAACCAAACTGACCAGTAGTGAGCAGATTGTTGCAGAAGATATTGAAGCCCCAATTCCCTCCATTACCTGGTGAGCTGGATCAATGAGTGAGTTTAAACAAAATTCAATCCACCTTTTAGCAACATTTTAGTTGAATAACGGCCTGGTCACTGTGATCTGGCTTTTTGATATCACTTTATTGGCAGCCAATTGGATTTAGCAAAGATCTTTTCAGTGAATCTTTTGTTCAGTTTGAAAGGGTCGGTGTTATAACCTGCCTGCTTACCATTGGCTGGGGACTAGTGACAATCCCACAATCCTGTGGGAGTATGAGCTTCCCCAATGAGGGGGGGGGGGGGGGGGGGGCGGAGAAACCATTAGTAAACTCCTAGTATAAATAAAGCTGGCCAGTTTAGGAACCAGCAGGAAGGAGTGTGCAGCAAGGGAAGTTGCTGCTGCTGTTATATATATATATATATATATATGTTATTGTAAATAAATGTTATTACTTTGTATCCTTAAAACTCGTGCTGGATTCTTTGTGGCCCTCACAAAAGATGGAAAGTTAGACAGTGTGTTAGCCAGTGTGTTAGACAGTGTGTTAAACAGTGTGTTAGACAGTGCAGTTAGACAGTGTGTTAGACAGTGTGTTAAACAGTGCAGTTAGACAGTGTGTTAGCCAGGGCAGTTAGACAGTGTGTTAGACAGTGCAGTTAGACAGTGTGTTAGCCAGGGCAGTTAGACAGTGTGTTAGCCAGAGTGTTAGACAGTGCAGTTAGACAGTGTGTTAGACAGTGTGTTAGCCAGTGCAGTTAGACAGTGTGTTAGCCAGTGTGTTAGCCAGTGCAGTTAGACAGTGTGTTAGACAGTGCAGTTAGACAGTGTGTTAGACAGTGTGTTAGCCAGGGCAGTTAGACAGTGTGTTAGACAGTGCAGTTAGACAGTGTGTTAGCCAGTGCAGTTAGACAGTGTGTTAGCCAGTGTGTTAGCCAGTGCAGTTAGACAGTGTGTTAGACAGTGCAGTTAGACAGTGTGTTAGCCAGTGCAGTTAGACAGTGTGTTAAACAGTGCAGTTAGACAGTGTGTTAGACAGTGTGTTAGACAGTGCAGTTAGACAGTGTGTTAGACAGTGTGTTAGCCAGGGCAGTTAGACAGTGTGTTAAACAGTGCAGTTAGACAGTGTGTTAGCCAGTGCAGTTAGACAGTGTGTTAGCCAGTGTGTTAGCCAGTGCAGTTAGACAGTGTGTTAGCCAGTGCAGTTAGACAGTGTGTTAGCCAGTGTGTTAGCCAGTGCAGTTAGCCAGTGTGTTAGACAGTGCAGTTAGCCAGTGTGTTAGCCAGTGTGTTAGCCAGTGTGTTAGACAGTGCAGTTAGACAGTGCAGTTAGACAGTGTGTTAGACAGTGTGTTAGCCAGGGCAGTTAGACAGTGTGTTAAACAGTGCAGTTAGACAGTGTGTTAGCCAGTGCAGTTAGACAGTGTGTTAGCCAGTGTGTTAGCCAGTGCAGTTAGACAGTGTGTTAGACAGTGTGTTAGACAGTGCAGTTAGACAGTGCAGTTAGACAGTGTGTTAGACAGTGTGTTAGCCAGGGCAGTTAGACAGTGTGTTAGACAGTGTGTTAGACAGTGTGTTAAACTGTGCAGTTAGACAGTGTGTTAGACAGTGTGTTAGCCAGGGCAGTTAGACAGTGTGTTAGACAGTGTGTTAGACAGTGCAGTTAGACAGTGCAGTTAGACAGTGTGTTAGACAGTGTGTTAGCCAGGGCAGTTAGACAGTGCAGTTAGACAGTGTGTTAGACAGTGTGTTAGCCAGTGCAGTTAGACAGTGTGTTAGCCAGTGCAGTTAGACAGTGTGTTAGCCAGTGTGTTAAACAGTGCAGTTAGACAGTGTGTTAATCAGTGCAGTTAGACAGTGTGTTAGCCAGGGCAGTTAGACAGTGTGTTAGACAGTGCAGTTAGACAGTGTGTTAGCCAGTGCAGTTAGCCAGTGTGTTAGACAGTGTGTTAGCCAGTGCAGTTAGACAGTGTGTTAGACAGTGCAGTTAGCCAGTGTGTTAGACAGTGCAGTTAGACAGTGTGTTAGACAGTGCAGTTAGACAGTGTGTTAGACAGTGTGTTAGACAGGGCAGTTAGACAGTGTGTTAGACAGTGCAGTTAGACAGTGTGTTAGCCAGTGCAGTTAGACAGTGTGTTAGCCAGTGTGTTAGACAGTGTGTTAGCCAGTGCAGTTAGACAGTGTGTTAGACAGTGCAGTTAGCCAGTGTGTTAGCCAGTGCAGTTAGACAGTGTGTTAGCCAGTGCAGTTAGACAGTGTGTTAGACAGTGTGTTAGCCAGTGCAGTTAGACAGTGTGTTAGCCAGTGCAGTTAGACAGTGTGTTAGCCAGTGCAGTTAGACAGTGTGTTAGACAGTGTGTTAGACAGTGTGTTAGACAGTGCAGTTAGCCAGTGTGTTAGCCAGTGCAGTTAGACAGTGTGTTAGCCAGTGCAGTTAGACAGTGTGTTAGACAGTGTGTTAGCCAGTGCAGTTAGACAGTGTAGTTAGCCAGTGCAGTTAGCCAGCGTGTTAGCCAGTGTGTTAGCCAGTGCAGTTAGACAGTGTGTTAGCCAGTGTGTTAGCCAGTGCAGTTAGACAGTGTGTTAGCCAGGGCAGTTAGACAGTGTGTTAAACTGTGCAGTTAGACAGTGCAGTTAGACAGTGTGTTAAACAGTCCAGTTAAACAGTGCAGTTAGACAGTGTGATGGACAGTGTGTTAGCCAGGGCAGTTAGACAGTGTGATGGACAGTGTGTTAGCCAGTATGTTAAACAGTCCAGTTAAACAGTGCAGTTAGACAGTGTGATGGACAGTGCAGTTAGCCAGTGCAGTTAGACAGTGTGTTAGCCAGGGCAGTTAGACAGTGTGTTAGACAGTGTGTTAAACAGTGCAGTTAGACAGTGTGTTAGCCAGTGTGTTAAACAGTGCAGTTAGACAGTGCAGTTAGACAGTGTGTTAGCCAGTGCAGTTAGTCAGTGTGTTAGACAGTGTGTTAGACAGTGTGTTAAACAGTGCAGTTAGACAGTGTGTTAGACAGTGTGTTAGCCAGTGCAGTTAGTCAGTGTGTTAGCCAGTGTGTTAGACAGTGTGTTAAACAGTCCAGTTAAACAGTGCAGTTAGACAGTGTGATGGACAGTGTGTTAGCCAGTGCAGTTAGACAGTGTGTTAGATATTGCAGTTAGACAGTGTGATGGACAGTGTGTTAGCCAGTGCAGTTAGACAGTGTGTTAGACAGTGTGTTAGCCAGTGCAGTTAGTCAGTGTGTTAGCCAGTGTGTTAGCCAGTGCAGTTAGACAGTGTGTTAGCCAGTGTGTTAGACAGTGTGTTAGCCACTGCAGTTAGACAGTGCAGTTAGACAGTGTAGTTAGCCAGTGCAGTTAGACAGTGTGTTAGACAGTGTGTTAGCCAGTGCAGTTAGACAGTGTGTTAAACAGTGCAGTTAGACAGTGTGTTAGACAGTGTGTTAGCCAGTGCAGTTAGACAGTGCAGTTAGACAGTGTGTTAGACAGTGTAGTTAGCCAGTGCAGTTAGACAGTGTGTTAGACAGTGTGTTAGCCAGTGCAGTTAGACAGTGTGTTAAACAGTGCAGTTAGACAGTGTGTTAGACAGTGTGTTAGCCAGTGCAGTTAGACAGTGCAGTTAGACAGTGTGTTAGACAGTGTGTTAGCCAGTGCAGTTAGACAGTGTGTTAGCCAGTGCAGTTAGACAGTGTGTTAGCCAGGGCAGTTAGACAGTGTGTTAGACAGTGTGTTAGCCAGTGCAGTTAGACAGTGTGTTAAACAGTGCAGTTAGACAGTGTGATGGACAGTGTGTTAGCCAGTGCAGCTGGACAGTGTGTTAGCCAGTGTGTTAAACAGTGCAGTTAGACAGTGTGTTAGCCAGTGTGTTAGACAGTGCAGTTAGCCAGTGCAGTTAGACAGTGTCTTAGCCAGTGTGTTAGACAGTGCAGTTAAACAGTGCAGTTAGCCAGTGTGTTAGCCAGTGTATTAAACAGTGCAGTAAGACAGTGTGTTAGCCAGTGTGTTAGACAGTGCAGTTAGCCAGTGCAGTTAGACAGTGTGTTAGACAGTGTGTTAAACAGTGCAGTTAGACAGTGCAGTTAGCCAGTGCAGTTAGACAGTGTCTTAGCCAGTGTGTTAAACAGTGCAGTTAAACAGTGCAGTTAGCCAGTGTGTTAGCCAGTGCAGTTAGACAGTGTGTTAGACAGTGCAGTTAGACAGAGTGTTAGCTAGTGTGTTAAACAGTGCAGTTAGCCAGTGTGTTAGCTAGTGCAGTTAGCCAGTGCAGTTAGTCAGTTTGTTAGCCAGTGCAGTTAGCCAGTGCAGTTAGACAGTGTGTTAGCCAGTGCAGTTAGACAGTGTGTTAGCCAGTGCAGTTAGCCAGTGCAGTTAGACAGTGTGTTAGCCAGTGTGATGGACAGTGTGTTAGACAGTGTGATGGACAGTGTGTTAGACAGTGGGATGGACAGTGTGTTAGCCAGTGCAGTTAGACAGTGTGTTAGCCAGTTCAGTTAGACAATGCGTTATCCAGTGGGATGGACAGTGTGTTAGCCAGTGCAGTCAGACAGTGCAGTTAGACTGTGTGTTAATCAGTGCAGTTAGACAGTGTGTTAATCAGTGCAGTTAACCAGTGTGTTAATCAGTGCAGTTAGGCAGTGCAGTTAGACTGTGTGTTAATCAGTGCAGTTAGACAGGGTGTTAAACTGTGCAGTTAGACAGTGCAGTTAGACTGTGTGTTAATCAGTGCAGTTAGACAGGGTGTTAAACTGTGCAGTTAGACAGTGCAGTTAGATAGTGTGTTAATCAGTGCAGTTAGACAGTGCAGTTAGACAGTGTGTTAATCAGTGCAGTTAGACAGGGTGTTAAACTGTGCAGTTAGACAGTGCATTTAGACTGTGTTAATCAGTGCAGTTAGACAGTGCAGTTAGACAGTGTGTTAATCAGTGCAGTTAGACAGTGAAGTTAGACAGTGTGTTAATCAGTGCAGTTAGACAGGGTGTTAATCAGTGCAGTTAGACAGTGCAGTTAGACAGTGTGTTAATCAGTGCAGTTAGACAGGGTGTTAATCAGTGCAGTTAGACAGTGCAGTTAGACTGTGTGTTAATCAGTGCAGTTAGACAGTGCAGTTAGACTGTGTGTTAATCAGTGCAGTTAGACAGGGTGTTAGACTGTGCAGTTAGACTGTGCAGTTAGACAGTATGTTAATCAGCGCAGTTAGGCAGTGCAGTTAGACTGTGTGTTAATCAGTGCAGTTAGACAGGTGGTTAAACTGTGCAGTTAGACAGTGCAGTTAGACTGTGTGTTAATCAGTGCAGTTAGACAGTGCAGTTAGACAGGGTGTTAATCAGTGCAGTTAGACAGTGCAGTTAGACTGTGTGTTAATCAGGGCAGTTAGACAGTGTGTTAAACAGTGCAGTTAGACAGTGCAGTTAGACTGTGTGTTAATCAGTGCAGTTAGACAGTGCAGTTAGACAGGGTGTTAATCAGTGCAGTTAGACAGTGCAGTTAGACAGTGTGTTAATCAGTGCAGTTAGACAGGGTGTTAATCAGTGCAGCTAGACAGTGCAGTTAGACTGTGTGTTAAACTGTGCAGTTGGACAGGGTGTTAGACTGTGCAGTTAGACAGTATGTTAATCAGCGCAGTTAGACAGGTGGTTAAACTGTGCAGTTAGACAGTGCAGTTAGACTGTGTGTTAATCAGTGCAGTTAGACAGTGCAGTTAGACTGTGTGTTAATCAGTGCAGTTAGACAGTGTGTTAAACAGTGCAGTTAGACTGTGTGTTAATCAGTGCAGTTAGACAGTGCAGTTAGACAGGGTGTTAATCAGTGCAGTTAGACAGTGTGTTAAACAGTGCAGTTAGACTGTGTGTTAATCAGTGCAGTTAGACAGTGCAGTTAGACAGGGTGTTAATCAGTGCAGTTAGACAGTGTGTTAATCAGTGCAGTTAGACTGTGTGTTAATCAGTGCAGTTAGACAGTGCAGTTAGACTGTGTGTTAATCAGTGCAGTTAGACAGGTGGTTAAACTGTGCAGTTAGACAGTGCAGTTAGACTGTGTGTTAATCAGTGCAGTTAGACTGTGTGTTAATCAGTGCAGTTAGACAGTGCAGTTAGACTGTGTGTTAATCAGTGCAGTTAGACAGGGTGTTAAACTGTGCAGTTAGACAGTGTGTTAATCAGTGCAGTTAGACTGTGTGTTAATCAGTGCAGTTAGACTGTGTGTTAATCAGTGCAGTTAGACAGTGCAGTTAGACAGTGTGTTAATCAGTGCAGTTAGACAGTGTGTTAAACTGTGCAGTTAGACAGTGCAGTTAGACTGTGTGTTAATCAGTGCAGTTGGACAGTGCAGTTAGACAGTGTGTTAATCAGTGCAGTTAGACAGTGTGTTAAACTGTGCAGTTAGACTGTGTGTTAATCAGTGCAGTTAGACTGTGTGTTAATCAGTGCAGTTAGACAGTGCAGTTAGACAGTGTGTTAATCAGTGCAGTTAGACTGTGTGTTAATCAGTGCAGTTAGACAGTGCAGTTAGACTGTGTGTTAAACAGTGCAGTTAGACAGTGCAGTTAGACAGTGTGTTAATCAGTGCAGTTAGACAGGGTGTTAAACTGTGCAGTTAGACAGTGCAGTTAGACAGTGTGTCAATCAGTGCAGTTAGACAGTGTGTTAATCAGTGCAGTTAGACTGTGTGTTAATCAGTGCAGTTAGACTGTGTGTTAATCAGTGCAGTTAGACAGTGCAGTTAGACTGTGTGTTAATCAGTGCAGTTAGACAGGGTGTTAAACTGTGCAGTTAGACTGTGTTAATCAGTGCAGTTAGATAGTGCAGTTAGACTGTGTTAATCAGTGCAGTTAGGCAGTGCAGTTAGACTGTGTGTTAATCAGTGCAGTTAGACTGTGTGTTAATCAGTGCAGTTAGACTGTGTGTTAATCAGTGCAGTTAGACAGTGCAGTTAGACTGTGTGTTAATCAGTGCAGTTAGACAGGGTGTTAAACTGTGCAGTTAGACTGTGTTAATCAGTGCAGTTAGACAGTGCAGTTAGACTGTGTTAATCAGTGCAGTTAGGCAGTGCAGTTAGACTGTGTGTTAATCAGTGCAGTTAGACTGTGTGTTAATCAGTGCAGTTAGACTGTGTGTTAATCAGTGCAGTTAGACAGTGCAGTTAGACTGTGTGTTAATCAGTGCAGTTAGACAGGGTGTTAAACTGTGCAGTTAGACTGTGTTAATCAGTGCAGTTAGATAGTGCAGTTAGACTGTGTTAATCAGTGCAGTTAGGCAGTGCAGTTAGACTGTGTGTTAATCAGTGCAGTTAGACTGTGTGTTAATCAGTGCAGTTAGACTGTGTGTTAATCAGTGCAGTTAGACAGTGCAGTTAGACTGTGTGTTAATCAGTGCAGTTAGACAGGGTGTTAAACTGTGCAGTTAGACTGTGTTAATCAGTGCAGTTAGACAGTGCAGTTAGACTGTGTTAATCAGTGCAGTTAGGCAGTGCAGTTAGACTGTGTGTTAATCAGTGCAGTTAGACAGTGTGTTAATCAGTGCAGTTAGACAGTGCAGTTAGACAGTGTGTTAGACAGTTCAGTTAGACAGTGCAGTTAGACTGTGTGTTAATCAGTGCAGTTAGACAGTGTGTTAATCAGTGCAGTTAGGCAGTGCAGTTAGACTGTGTGTTAATCAGTGCAGTTAGACTGTGTGTTAATCAGTGCAGTTAGACAGTGTGTTAATCAGTGCAGTTAGACAGGGTGTTAAACTGTGCAGTTAGACAGTGCATTTAGACAGTGTGTTAATCAGTGCAGTTAGACAGTGTGTTAAACTGTGCAGTTAGACTGTGTGTTAATCAGTGCAGTTAGACTGTGTGTTAATCAGTGCAGTTAGACAGTGCAGTTAGACAGTGTGTTAATCAGTGCAGTTAGACTGTGTGTTAATCAGTGCAGTTAGACAGTGCAGTTAGACTGTGTGTTAAACAGTGCAGTTAGACAGGGTGTTAATCAGTGCAGTTAGACAGTGCAGTTAGACAGTGTGTTAATCAGTGCAGTTAGACAGGGTGTTAAACTGTGCAGTTAGACAGTGCAGTTAGACAGTGTGTTAATCAGTGCAGTTACACAGTGTGTTAATCAGTGCAGTTAGACAGGGTGTTAAACTGTGCAGTTAGACAGTGCAGTTAGACAGTGTGTTAATCAGTGCAGTTAGACTGTGTGTTAATCAGTGCAGTTAGACAGTGCAGTTAGACTGTGTGTTAATCAGTGCAGTTAGACAGGGTGTTAAACTGTGCAGTTAGACTGTGTTAATCAGTGCAGTTAGACAGTGCAGTTAGACTGTGTTAATCAGTGCAGTTAGGCAGTGCAGTTAGACTGTGTGTTAATCAGTGCAGTTAGACTGTGTGTTAATCAGTGCAGTTAGACTGTGTGTTAATCAGTGCAGTTAGACAGTGCAGTTAGACTGTGTGTTAATCAGTGCAGTTAGACAGGGTGTTAAACTGTGCAGTTAGACTGTGTTAATCAGTGCAGTTAGACAGTGCAGTTAGACTGTGTTAATCAGTGCAGTTAGGCAGTGCAGTTAGACTGTGTGTAAATCAGTGCAGTTAGACAGTGTGTTAGACAGTGTGTTAGACAGTGCAGTTAGACTGTGTGTTAATCAGTGCAGTTAGACAGTGTGTTAATCAGTGCAGTTAGGCAGTGCAGTTAGACTGTGTGTTAATCAGTGCAGTTTGACTGTGTGTTAATCAGTGCAGTTAGACAGTGTGTTAATCAGTGCAGTTAGACAGGGTGTTAAACTGTGCAGTTAGACAGTGTGTTAATCAGTGCAGTTAGACAGTGTGTTAATCAGTGCAGTTAGACAGGGTGTTAATCAGTGCAGTTAGACAGTGCAGTTAGACAGGGTGTTAATCAGTGCAGTTAGACAGGGTGTTAAACTGTGCAGTTAGACAGTGCAGTTAGACAGTGTGTTAATCAGTGCAGTTAGACAGTGTGTTAATCAGTGCAGTTAGACAGGGTGTTAAACTGTGCAGTTAGACAGTGCAGTTAGACAGTGTGTTAATCAGTGCAGTTAGACTGTGTGTTAATCAGTGCAGTTAGACTGTGTGTTAATCAGTGCAGTTAGACAGTGCAGTTAGACTGTGTGTTAATCAGTGCAGTTAGACAGGGTGTTAAACTGTGCAGTTAGACTGTGTTAATCAGTGCAGTTAGACAGTGCAGTTAGACTGTGTTAATCAGTGCAGTTAGGCAGTGCAGTTAGACTGTGTGTTAATCAGTGCAGTTAGACAGTGTGTTAATCAGTGCAGTTAGACAGTGCAGTTAGACAGTGTGTTAGACAGTTCAGTTAGACAGTGCAGTTAGACTGTGTGTTAATCAGTGCAGTTAGACAGTGTGTTAATCAGTGCAGTTAGGCAGTGCAGTTAGACTGTGTGTTAATCAGTGCAGTTAGACTGTGTGTTAATCAGTGCAGTTAGACAGTGTGTTAATCAGTGCAGTTAGACAGGGTGTTAAACTGTGCAGTTAGACAGTGCATTTAGACAGTGTGTTAATCAGTGCAGTTAGACAGTGTGTTAATCAGTGCAGTTAGACAGGGTGTTAATCAGTGCAGTTAGACAGTGCAGTTAGACAGGGTGTTAATAGTGCAGTTAGACAGTGTGTTAATCAGTGCAGCTAGACAGTGCAGTTAGACTGTGTGTTAATCAGTGCAGTTAGACAGTGCAGTTAGACTGTGTGTTAATCAGTGCAGTTAGACTGTGTGTTAAACTGTGCAGTTAGACTGTGCAGTTAGACAGTGTGTTAATCAGTGCAGTTAGACAGTGCAGTTAGACTGTGTGTTAATCAGTGCAGTTAGACAGTGCAGTTAGACTGTGTGTTAATCAGTGCAGTTAGACTGTGTGTTAAACTGTGCAGTTAGACTGTGCAGTTAGACTGTGTGTTAATCAGTGCAGTTAGACAGTGCAGTTAGACTGTGTGTTAATCAGTGCAGTTAGACAGTGCAGTTAGACTGTGTGTTAAACTGTGCAGTTAGACAGGGTGTTAGACTGTGCAGTTAGACTGTGCAGTTAGACAGTGTGTTAAACAGTGCAGTTAGACTGTGCAGTTAGACAGGGTGTTAGACTGTGCAGTTAGACTGTGCAGTTAGACAGGGTGTTAATCAGCGCAGTTAGGCAGTGCAGTTAGACTGTGTGTTAATCAGTGCAGTTAGACAGTGTGTTAATCAGTGCAGTTAGACTGTGTGTTAATCAGTGCAGTTAGACAGGGTGTTAATCAGTGCAGTTAGACAGTGCAGTTAGACTGTGTGTTAATCAGTGCAGTTAGACTGTGTGTTAATCAGTGCAGTTAGACAGTGTGTTAATCAGTGCAGTTAGACTGTGTGTTAATCAGTGCAGTTCGACAGTGCAGTTAGACTGTGTGTTAATCAGTGCAGTTAGACAGGGTGTTAAACTGTGCAGTTAGACTGTGTTAATCAGTGCAGTTAGACAGTGCAGTTAGACAGTGCAGTTAGACTGTGTTAATCAGTGCAGTTAGACAGTGCAGTTAGACTGTGTGTTAATCAGTGCAGTTAGACTGTGTGTTAGACTTTTCAGTTAGACAGTGCAGTTAGACTGTGTGTTAATCAGTGCAGTTAGACAGTGTTTTAATCAGTGCAGTTAGGCAGTGCAGTTAGACTGTGTGTTAATCAGTGCAGTTAGACTGTGTGTTAATCAGTGCAGTTAGACAGTGTGTTAATCAGTGCAGTTAGGCAGTGCAGTTAGACTGTGTGTTAATCAGTGCAGTTAGACAGTGTGTTAATCAGTGCAGTTAGACAGTGTGTTAATCAGTGCAGTTAGGCAGTGCAGTTAGACTGTGTGTTAATCAGTGCAGTTAGACTGTGTGTTAATCAGTGCAGTTAGACTGTATGTTAATCAGTGCAGTTAGACAGTGCAGTTAGACAGTGTGTTAGACAGTTCAGTTAGACAGTGCAGTTAGACTGTGTGTTAATCAGTGCAGTTAGACAGTGTGTTAATCAGTGCAGTTAGGCAGTGCAGTTAGACTGTGTGTTAATCAGTGCAGTTAGACTGTGTGTTAATCAGTGCAGTTAGACTGTATGTTAATCAGTGCAGTTAGACAGTGCAGTTAGACAGTGTGTTAGACAGTTCAGTTAGACAGTGCAGTTAGACTGTGTGTTAATCAGTGCAGTTAGACAGTGTGTTAATCAGTGCAGTTAGGCAGTGCAGTTAGACTGTGTGTTAATCAGTGCAGTTAGACTGTGTGTTAATCAGTGCAGTTAGACTGCGTGTTAATCAGTGCAGTTAGACTGTGTGTTAATCAGTGCAGTTAGGCAGTGCAGTTAGACTGTGTGTTAATCAGTGCAGTTAGACTGTGTGTTAATCAGTGCAGTTAGACAGGGTGTTAAATTGTGCAGTTAGACAGTGCATTTAGACAGTGTGTTAATCAGTGCAGTTAGACAGTGCAGTTAGACAGTGTGTTAATCAGTGCAGTTAGACAGTGCAGTTAGACAGTGTGTTAATCAGTGCAGTTAGACAGGGTGTTAATCAGTGCAGTTAGACAGTGCAGTTAGACAGGGTGTTAATCAGTGCAGTTAGACAGTGCAGTTAGACTGTGTGTTAATCAGTGCAGTTAGACAGTGCAGTTAGACTGTGTGTTAATCAGTGCAGTTAGACTGTGTGTTAAACTGTGCAGTTAGACAGGGTGTTAGACTGTGCAGTTAGACTGTGCAGTTAGACAGTGTGTTAAACAGTGCAGTTAGACTGTGCAGTTAGACAGGGTGTTAGACTGTGCAGTTAGACTGTGCAGTTAGACAGGGTGTTAATCAGCGCAGTTAGGCAGTGCAGTTAGACTGTGTGTTAATCAGTGCAGTTAGACAGGTGGTTAAACTGTGCAGTTAGACAGTGCAGTTAGACTGTGTGTTAATCATTGCAGTTAGACAGTGCAGTTAGACTGTATGTTAATCAGTGCAGTTAGACAGTGCAGTTAGACAGGGTGTTAATCAGTGCAGTTAGACAGTGCAGTTAGACTGTGTGTTAATCAGTGCAGTTAGACAGGGTGTTAAACTGTGCAGTTAGACAGTGCAGTTAGACTGTGTGTTAATCAGTGCAGTTAGACAGTGCAGTTAGACAGGGTGTTAATCAGTGCAGTTAGACAGTGCAGTTAGACAGTGTGTTAATCAGTGCAGTTAGACAGGGTGTTAAACTGTGCAGTTAGACAGTGCAGTTAGACTGTGTGTTAATCAGTGCAGTTAGACAGTGCAGTTAGACTGTGTGTTAATCAGTGCAGTTAGACAGGGTGTTAAACTGTGCAGTTAGACAGTGCAGTTAGACTGTGTGTTAATCAGTGCAGTTAGACAGTGCAGTTAGACAGGGTGTTAATCAGTGCAGTTAGACAGTGCAGTTAGACAGGGTGTTAATCAGTGCAGTTAGACAGTGCAGTTAGACTGTGTGTTAATCAGTGCAGTTAGACAGTGCAGTTAGACAGGGTGTTAATCAGTGCAGTTAGACAGTGCAGTTAGACAGTGTGTTAATCAGTGCAGTTAGACAGGGTGTTAATCAGTGCAGCTAGACAGTGCAGTTAGACTGTGTGTTAATCAGTGCAGTTAGACTGTGTGTTAAACTGTGCAGTTGGACAGGGTGTTAGACTGTGTGTTAATCAGTGCAGTTAGACAGGTGGTTAAACTGTGCAGTTAGACAGTGCAGTTAGACTGTGTGTTAATCAGTGCAGTTAGACAGTGCAGTTAGACTGTGTGTTAATCAGTGCAGTTAGACAGTGCAGTTAGACAGGGTGTTAATCAGTGCAGTTAGACAGTGCAGTTAGACTGTGTGTTAATCAGTGCAGTTAGACAGTGCAGTTAGACTGTGTGTTAATCAGTGCAGTTAGACTGTGTGTTAAACTGTGCAGTTAGACAGGGTGTTAGACTGTGCAGTTAGACTGTGCAGTTAGACAGTGTGTTAAACAGTGCAGTTAGACTGTGCAGTTAGACAGGGTGTTAGACTGTGCAGTTAGACTGTGCAGTTAGACAGGGTGTTAATCAGCGCAGTTAGGCAGTGCAGTTAGACTGTGTGTTAATCAGTGCAGTTAGACAGGTGGTTAAACTGTGCAGTTATACAGTGCAGTTAGACTGTGTGTTAATCATTGCAGTTAGACAGTGCAGTTAGACTGTATGTTAATCAGTGCAGTTAGACAGTGCAGTTAGACAGGGTGTTAATCAGTGCAGTTAGACAGTGCAGTTAGACTGTGTGTTAATCAGTGCAGTTAGACAGGGTGTTAAACTGTGCAGTTAGACAGTGCAGTTAGACTGTGTGTTAATCAGTGCAGTTAGACAGTGCAGTTAGACAGGGTGTTAATCAGTGCAGTTAGACAGTGCAGTTAGACAGTGTGTTAATCAGTGCAGTTAGACAGGGTGTTAAACTGTGCAGTTAGACAGTGCAGTTAGACTGTGTGTTAATCAGTGCAGTTAGACAGTGCAGTTAGACTGTGTGTTAATCAGTGCAGTTAGACAGGGTGTTAAACTGTGCAGTTAGACAGTGCAGTTAGACTGTGTGTTAATCAGTGCAGTTAGACAGTGCAGTTAGACAGGGTGTTAATCAGTGCAGTTAGACAGTGCAGTTAGACAGGGTGTTAATCAGTGCAGTTAGACAGTGCAGTTAGACTGTGTGTTAATCAGTGCAGTTAGACAGTGCAGTTAGACAGGGTGTTAATCAGTGCAGTTAGACAGTGCAGTTAGACAGTGTGTTAATCAGTGCAGTTAGACAGGGTGTTAATCAGTGCAGCTAGACAGTGCAGTTAGACTGTGTGTTAATCAGTGCAGTTAGACTGTGTGTTAAACTGTGCAGTTGGACAGGGTGTTAGACTGTGTGTTAATCAGTGCAGTTAGACAGGTGGTTAAACTGTGCAGTTAGACAGTGCAGTTAGACTGTGTGTTAATCAGTGCAGTTAGACAGTGCAGTTAGACTGTGTGTTAATCAGTGCAGTTAGACAGTGCAGTTAGACTGTGTGTTAATCAGTGCAGTTAGACAGGGTGTTAAACTGTGCAGTTAGACAGTGCAGTTAGACTGTGTGTTAATCAGTGCAGTTAGACAGGGTGTTAAACTGTGCAGTTAGACAGTGCAGTTAGACTGTGTGTTAATCAGTGCAGTTAGACAGTGTGTTAATCAGTGCAGTTAGACAGGGTGTTAGACAGTGTGTTAAACTGTGCAGTTAGACAGTGTGTTAGACAGTGTGTTAATCAGTGCAGTTAGACAGTGCAGTTAGACAGTGTGTTAAACTGTGCAGTTAGACAGGGTGTTAGACAGTGTGTTAATCAGTGCAGTTAGACTGTGTGTTAATCAGTGCAGTTAGACAGTGTGTTAATCAGTGCAGTTAGACAGGGTGTTAGACAGTGTGTTAAACTGTGCAGTTAGACAGGGTGTTAGACAGTGTGTTAATCAGTGCAGTTAGACAGTGTGTTAATCAGTGCAGTTAGACAGTGTGTTAATCAGTGCAGTTAGACAGGGTGTTAGACAGTGTGTTAATCAGTGCAGTTAGACAGTGTGTTAATCAGTGCAGTTAGACTGTGTGTTAATCAGTGCAGTTAGACAGGGTGTTAAACTGTGCAGTTAGACAGTGCAGTTAGACTGTGTGTTAATCAGTGCAGTTAGACTGTGTGTTAATCAGTGCAGTTAGACAGTGTGTTAATCAGTGCAGTTGGACAGGGTGTTAGACAGTGTGTTAAACTGTGCAGTTAGACAGGGTGTTGGACAGTGTGTTAATCAGTGCAGTTAGACAGTGCAGTTAGACAGTGTGTTAAACTGTGCAGTTAGACAGGGTGTTAGACAGTGTGTTAATCAGTGCAGTTAGACAGTGTGTTAATCAGTGCAGTTAGACAGTGTGTTAATCAGTGCAGTTAGACAGTGCAGTTAGACTGTGTGTTAATCAGTGCAGTTAGACAGTGTGTTAAACAGTGCAGTTAGACAGTGTGTTAATCAGTGCAGTTAGACAGTGCAGTTAGACTGTGTGTTAATCAGTGCAGTTAGACAGTGTGTTAATCAGTGCAGTTAGACAGTGCAGTTAGACAGGGTGTTAATCAGTGCAGTTAGACAGGGTGTTAGACAGTGTGTTAATCAGTGCAGTTAGACAGTGTGTTAATCAGTGCAGTTAGACTGTGTGTTAATCAGTGCAGTTAGACAGTGTGTTAATCAGTGCAGTTAGACAGTGTGTTAATCAGTGCAGTTAGACTGTGTGTTAATCAGTGCAGTTCGACAGTGTGTTAATCAGTGCAGTTAGACAGTGCAGTTAGACAGGGTGTTAAACTGTGCAGTTAGACATTGTGTTACACTGTGCAGTTAGACAGGGTGTTAAACTGTCCAGTTAAACAGTCCAGTTAAACAGTGCAGTTAGACAGTGTGATGGACAGTGTGTTAGCCAGTGCAGTTAGACAGTGCAGCTAGACAGTGTGTTAAACAGTCCAGTTAGACAGTGCAGTTAGGCAGTGCAGTTAGACAGGGTGTTAATCAGTGCAGTTAGACTGTGTGTTAAACTGTGCAGTTAGACAGGGTGTTAATCAGTGCAGTTAGACAGTGCAGTTAGACAGGGTGTTAAACTGTGCAGTTAGACAGGGTGTTAATCAGTGCAATTGGACAGTGTGACGGACAGTGTGTTAGCTAATGCAGTTAGACAGTGCAGTTAGACAGTGTGTTATACAGTCCAGTTAAACAGTGCAGTTAGACTGTGTGTTAATCAGTGCAATTGGACAGTGTGACGGACAGTGTGTTAGCTAGTGCAGTTAGACAGTGCAGTTAGACAGCGTGTTATACAGTCCAGTTAGACAGTGCAGTTAGGCAGTGCAGTTAAACAGTGCAGTTAGACTGTGTGTTAATCAGTGCAGTTAGACAGTGCAGTTAGACAGGGTGTTAATCAGTGCAGTTAGACAGTGCAGTTAGACTGTGTGTTAGACTGTGCAGTTAGACTGTGTGTTAATCAGTGCAGTTAGACAGTGCAGTTAGACTGTGTGTTAAACTGTGCAGTTAGACAGGGTGTTAATCGGTGCAGTTAGACAGTGTGATGGACAGTGTGTTAGCCAGTGCAGTTAGACAGCGTGTTAAACAGTCCAGTTAGACAGTGCAGTTAGGCAGTGCAGTTAAACATTGCAGTTAGACTGTGTGTTAATCAGTGCAGTTAGACAGTGCAGTTAGACAGGGTGTTAATCAGTGCAGTTAGACAGTGCAGTTAGACAGTGTTTTTTTTAAAATATGTTTTATTGAAATTTTTTTCCCAAACAACAATTTTTGTCCTCTTACAAAGCAAACGCAACAACAACAATACAGAAATGTTTAACAATACACAAGTAACAAAACCCCTTTATCTTTGACTTAAACTAAACTAACCCCCCCCCCCCTCCCCCCCTTCCCCCTGGTTTGCTGCTGCTGGTCATCTTTCTTCCCTCTCACGTTCCCCTAGTAAGTCGAGAAATGGCTGCCACCGCCTGGTGAACCCTTGAGCCGATCCTCTCAGGGCAAACTTTATCTGCTCCAGTTTAATGAACCCCGCCATATCATTTACCCAGGCCTCCAGTCCGGGGGGTTTCACCTCCTTCCACATGAGTAGGATCCTGCGCCGGGCTACTAGGGACGCAAAGGCCACAACGTCGGCCTCTTTCGCCTCCTGCACTCCCGGCTCTTCCGCAACTCCAAATAGAGCTAACCCCCAGCCTGGTTTGACCCGGGCCTTCACCACCCGCGAAATCACTCCCGTCACTCCCTTCCAATACTCTTCCAGTGCCGGGCATGCCCAAAACATATGTGCGTGGTTTGCCGGGCTCCCGCCACTCCTCCCACATTTGTCCTCCACTCCAAAGAACCTGCTCAATCTTGCTCCCATTATGTGTGCTCTATGTCGCACCTTAAATTGAATCAGGCTAAGCCTGGCGCATGAGGAAGAGGAATTTACCCTGCTTAGGGCATCAGCCCACATACCCTCCTCTATCTCCTCCCCTAATTCTTCTTCCCACTTTCCTTTTAGTTCGCCCACCGACTCCTCCCCCTCTTCCCTCATCTCTCGGTAAATCTCTGACACCTTGCCCTCTCCGACCCACACCCCTGAAAGCACCCTGTCCTGTATCCCCTGTGTCGGGAACAACGGAAATTCCCTCACCTGTTGTCTAGTAAACGCCCTCACCTGCATAAATCTCAAGAAATTTCCCCGGGGCAACTTATACTTTTCCTCCAATGCTCCCAAGCTCGCAAAAGTCCCATCTATAAATAAATCTCCCACCCTCCTAATTCCCAACTGGTACCAGCTCTGAAATCCTCCATCCATTCTTCCTGGGGCGAACCTATGGTTGTTCCTGATTGGGGACCCCACCAGGGCTCCCCGCACCCCTCTCTGTCGCCTCCACTGTCCCCAGATATTCAATGTTGCCGCCACCACCGGGTTCGTGGTAAACTTTTTAGGTGAGATCGGTAGCGGCGCCGTCACCAGCGCCTCTAAACTCGTCCCTTTACAGGACTTTCTCTCCAGTCTTTTCCACGCCGCTCCCTCACCCTCCATCATCCATTTACGTATCATTGCCACATTGGCGGCCCAATAGTAATCGCCCAAGTTCGGTAGTGCCAATCCTCCTCTGTCCCTACTACGCTGAAGGAACCCCCTCCTTCCTCTCGGAACTTTCCCTGCCCACACGAAGCTCGTGATGCTCCCGTCTATTTTATTAAAAAAGGTCTTGGTGATTAGTATAGGGAGACATTGAAATACAAATAAGAACCTCGGGAGGACCATCATCTTAATTGCTTGCACCCTGCCCGCCAGCGATAGAGGCTGCATGTCCCACCTCTTGAAGTCCTCCTCCATTTGTTCTACCAACCGTGTCAGATTAAGTCTGTGCAAGGTTCCCCAGCTCCTAGCGATCTGAATCCCCAGGTATCGGAAGTTTCTTTCCACTTTCCTTAGAGGCAAGCCTTCTATCTCTCTACTCTGGTCCCCTGGATGTATCACAAATAATTCACTCTTCCCCATGTTTAGCCTATACCCACGAGAAATCCCCGAACCCCCTCAAAATTCGCATAACCTCTATCATCCCCCCCCGCTGGGTCCGACACGTATAGCAATAGGTCATCCGCGTATAACAAGACTCGGTGTTCTTCTCCCCCTCTAATCACCCCTCTCCATTTCCTGGAGTCTCTCAACGCCATGGCCAGAGGTTCAATTGCCAACGCGAACAACAATGGAGACAGCGGGCATCCCTGTCTTGTTCCCCTATATAGTCGGAAATACTCCGATCTTTGTAGACCCGTAACTACACTTGCCGTTGGGGCCCCATAAAGAAGTTTGACCCAGCTAATAAACCCGTTACCGCACCCAAACCTCCTTAACACTTCCCATAAATACTCCCACTCCACCCTATCAAATGCCTTCTCTGCATCCATTGCCGCCACTACCTCTGTCTCCCCCTCCACTGGGGGCATCATTATCACCCCTAATAGTCGTCGCACGTTAACATTCAGTTGTCTCCCTTTTACGAACCCTGTCTGGTCTTCGTGCACCACCCCTGGGACATAGTCCTCTATCCTCGATGCCAGTACCTTTGCCAACAATTTGGCGTCCACATTCAATAATGAAATGGGTCTATAGGACCCGCACTGCAACGGATCTTTATCCCTCTTCAAAATTAACGATATCGTCGCCTCTGACATCGTCGGGGGTAGAGTCCCCCCTTTCCTGGCCTCATTGAACGTCCTCGCCATTAACGGGGCCAGCAAGTCCACATATTTTCTGTAATACTCCACCGGGAACCCGTCTGGTCCTGGGGCCTTCCCTGCTTGCATGCTTCCCAGTCCCTTAATAACCTCGTCCACCCCAATCGGTGCCCCCAGGCCTACCACCCCCCGCTCCTCCACTTTCGGGAACCTCAATTGGTCCAGGAACTGCCGCATCCCCTCCTCTCCCTCTGGGGGTTGAGACCTATACAGTTCCTCATAGAAGGTCTTGAACACCTCATTTATCTTTCCTGCCCTTCGCACCGTGTCTCCCCTTTCGTCTCTAATTCCTCCTATCTCCCTCGCTGCTGCCCTCTTTCGCAATTGATGAGCCAACAGGCGACTAGCCTTTTCCCCATATTCATACCTCCTCCCCTGTGCCTTCCTCCACAGTACCTCCGCCTTTCTGGTGGTCAGAAGGTCAAATTCCGTCTGGAGTCGTCTCCTCTCCCTGTACAATTCCTCCTCCGGGGTCTCTGCAAATTCCCTATCCACCCTTAAAATCTCCCCCAGTAATCTTTCCCTTTCCTTGGCCTCTGTTTTACTTTTGTGGGCCCCAATGGAGATCAGCTCTCTTCTGACCACCGCTTTTAGTGCTTCCCATACCACTCCCACAGGGACCTCGCCGTCGTCATTGACCTCCAGGTATCTCTCAATACACCCCCGCACTCTTGCACACACTCCCTCATCTGCCATCAGTCCCACATCTAATCGCCAGAGTGTTCTCTGCTCGCTTTCCTCTCCTAATTCCAGGTCCACCCAATGTGGGGCATGATCCGAAACCGCTATGGCTGAGTACTCAGCTTCTTCCACCCTAGAGATCAACGACCTTCCCAAAACAAAAAAATCTATCCGGGAGTACACTTTATGGACATGGGAGAAGAAGGAAAACTCCCTAGCCCTAGGTCTAAGAAATCGCCATGGATCCACTCCCCCCATTTGGTCCATAAACCCTTTAAGTACCTTGGCCGCTGCCGGCCTTCTTTCGGTCCTTGAGCTGGATCTGTCTAGCCCCGGGTCCAGCACCGTATTAAAGTCCCCTCCTAAAATCAAGTTTCCTACCTCCAGGTCCGGTATACGCCCCAGCATCCGTCTCATAAATCCCGCATCGTCCCAGTTTGGGGCATACACATTAACCAACACGACCTCTATTCCCTCCAGCCTGCCACTCACCATTACATATCTACCTCCGCTATCTGCTACGATGTTCTTTGCTTCAAATGCTACCCATTTCCCCACCAAAATGGCCACCCCTCTATTCTTTGCGTCCAGTCCTGAGTGGAACACCTGTCCCACCCATCCTTTCCTTAGCCTAACTTGGTCCGCCACCTTTAGGTGCGTCTCTTGGAGCATAACCACGTCTGCCCTTAGTCCTTTCAAATGCGCGAGCACTCGGGCCCTTTTTATCGGTCCGTTCAGGCCTCTCACGTTCCACGTGATCAGCCTCACTAGGGGGCTACCTGCCCCCCCTCCCGTGTCGACTAGCCATTACCTTCTCTAGGCCAGTCCCATATCCCGCCTCCGCGCTCCCGCTCGCTCCCCCAGCGTCGCACACCATCCCCGCTCACCCACTCTTTAGCCATTTCCTTTTGGATTTCCGCAGCAGCATCCCAGTTGTCCCCCGACCTCCCCCCCCCTCTCCCCCCCCCCCCCCCCCCCCCCCCCCCGCTAGATCTCTTTCTAACATGATTGCTCCCCCCATATTTAGACAGTGTGTTAATCAGTGTAGTTAGACAGGGTGTTAAACTGTGCAGTTAGACAGTGCAGTCAGACAGTGTGATGGACAGTGCAGTTAGCCAGTGCGATGGACAGTGCAGTTAGACAGTGTGTTAAACAGTGCAGCTAGACAGTGCAATCAAACAGTGCAGTTAGCCAGTGCAGTTAGACAGTGTGATGGACAGTGCAGTTAGCCAGTGCAGTTAGCCAGTGCGATGGACAGTGCAGTTAGACAGTGTGTTAAACAGTGCAGTTAGACAGTGCAATTAAACAGTGCAGTTAGCCAGTGCAGTTAGACAGTGTGATGGACAGTGCAGTTAGCCAGTGTGTTAGCCAGTGCGATGGACAGTGCAGTTAGACAGTGTGTTAGACAGTTCAGTTAGACAGTGCAGTTAGACAGTGTGTTAATCAGTGCAGTTAGACAGTGCAGTTAGACAGTGTGTTAGCCAGTATGATGGACAGTGCAGTTAGACAGTGTGTTAGACAGTTCAGTTAGACAGTGCAGTTAGACAGTGGGTTAAACGGTGCAGTTAGACAGTGTTAAACAGTGCAGTTGGACAGTGCAGTTAGACAGTGTGTTAAACAGTGCAGTTAGACAGTGCAGTTAGACAGTGTGTTAGCCAGTTTATCAATGGCTTAACAAAGACGGAAAATCCAGTTCATGGATCAGGTCCTCGAAGTGCTGGTCTAGACAATTGCTGGACAGGTGGCTCTCAGAGACGATGATAGTGCCGGTCATGTGGACAATTCATTGACAGACTGACACCACCTCAACACCTTCAGGGACCTAATCAGTCCCTAATCAAGAAGCTGTTACAAAGGGTAAGGAACACGTATTTATATAATATATAGATATTAAATACATATCCAGGTTATTCTATAACAGAGCAAAGACCACATGCGGATGAGAAAAGTTGTTTTTTTGCAAAGAAGCAGCTGTAACGGCCCAGAGAAATATTAACACAAAGATAGAAAGTCAGGTGACAGGGACAGGCCACCAGGTAGGGATTCACTTCAACTCTGACTGAACTCATCCTCTTACTCCACTAGCCTTATACAAGAGGCAAAACTTGGAAAGTCATTGTCAAAAAACCTTCTCCTAATTTGCAAAAGCAATCAAGCTGCAAAATGGCCACAGGGCCCTGATTTGCTACACAAATGATACCCCCTCCTCATGAACGCTTTCCAAAAACGCATTTAAAATTTTCTTCTGAACTATAATAGAATTTACAGTGCAGAAGGAGGCCATTCGGCCCATTCAGGTCTGCACCGGCCCTTGTAAAGAGCCCACTTAAGCCCACACCTCCACCCTATCCCCGTAACCCAATAACCCTACTTAACCTTTTTGACATTAAGGGGCAATTTATCATGGCCAATCCGCTTAACCTGCACATATTTGGACTGTGGGTGGTAAGGGGAGCACCCGGAGGAAACCCACGCAGACACGGGGGGGAAAGTGCAAACTCCGCACAGAGAGTCACCCGAGGCCGGAATTGACCCCAGGTCCTGGAGCTGTGAGGCAGCAGTGCTAACCACTGTGCCGCCGTGCTGCCCAGCTAAGTCAGTTCTCACCGTCCAGAATCTCCAGATCCTCTTTCAGTTTGATCACCTCCTAGAAAAATACAACCTGACCAATTTCAAAGGTGGCCGCTATTCCTCCCCAGATCCATCACCATTACCAACTAAACTGCCTGTTGTAAATGTGTGTAATGATTTAAAACATAGAAACATAGAAAACATAGGAGCAGGACGAGGCCATTCGGCCCTTCAAGCCCACTCCTCAATTCATTATGATCATGGCTGATCATCCAACTCAATAGCCCAATCCCGCTTTTCCCCCATATCCTTTGACCCCCTTTGCCCTAAGTGCAATATCTAACTGGTTTTTGAAACTATATGTTTTGGACTCAAATACTTCCTGTGGTTACAAATTCCACAGGCCCACCACTCTTTGGGTGTTCTCCTCATCTCCTCATCTCGGTCCTAAATGGTCCATCCCGTACCCTCAGACTGTGACCCCTGGTTCTGGACACCCCCACCATCGGGAACATCCTTCCTGCATCTACCCTGTCCAGTCCCGTTAGAGTTTTATGCGTTTCTATGAGATCCCCCCTCATTCTTCTGAACTCCAGCGAATACAATCGTAACCAACTTTTGTGAGGGCCACGAAGAATCCAGCACGAGTTTTAAGGATACAAAGTAATAACATTTATTTACTATAACATATATACATAACAGTAGCAGTAACTTCCCTTGCTGCACACTCCTTCCTGCTGGTTCCTGAACTGGCCAGCTTTATTTATACTAGGAGTTTACTAATGGTTTCTCCACCCCCCTCATTGGGGAAGCTCATACTCCCACAGGATTGTGGGATAGTCATTAGTCCCCAGCCTATGGTAAGGAGGCAGGTTATAACATCCCTCCCCCCCCAAAGTCCAAGGAATCCACCGGAGACCCTGGCGAAGGAGGGCGTCGGAATCGTTTTGCCGCAGGCCGGACACCATTTGCACGCGGCGCTGGATCAGGCGGCGTGTAACGAGACGGAGACCGGCGCTTCCGTGATGAACGGCGCAACGGTTGTACATCCACGGCCCGTGGACCCGAGGATTCCCCCTCTGATGCATCCTGTGTCTCCATCTCGGAGTCAGAGTCTGCTGCCTCCGTCATGTCAGCGTCTCTATCTCCATTCGGTTCTGTAACGACCTGCGCAGGCTTCGAGTGAGGTACCAGTGGAGGTTTGTGAGGACTATCTTCCCTTGTCTCTGGTCTCTGCGGCTGTAGAAATGAGCTCCGGGGGCGGGGAATCTTTTGAGGGGATAGTCTTCTGGACCGAACGTGGTCTACATATTTTCGCTGGAGACGATCCTGGGCTTGCACTTGGTAAGAGAGAGGGCCCGTTTGGCGAAAGATTACACCAGGAACCCATTGGGCACCACCAGCAAAATTCCGAACGAACACTGGGTCACCGGGCGCAAACTGTCGAATCGGCCGATGCCGAGAAAATCCCTGTCCCTGCCGTTCTTGTGTGCGGCGTACTTTTGCGCCAATGTCCGGGGAAACCATACTAAGGCGGGTGCGCAGTCTCCGGCCCATTAGGAGTTCTGCGGGAGCTACCCCAGTCACCGCATGGGGGGTGGTCCTATACGTAAACAAAAACCGAGCCAGTCTCGTGTCCATTGATCCGGAAGACTGCTTCTTTAGGCCTCTTTTGAATGTCTGCACTGCGCGCCCTGCCAACCCATTTGAAGCCGGGTGGTAAGGGGCAGTGCGGATATGGCGGATGCCGTTCATCTTCGTGAACCTCGCAAACTCCTCACTCGTGAATGGAGTGCCGTTATCCGTGACCAGCACCTCGGGGAGGCCATGTGTACTAAACGATAAACGCATCTTTCAATTGTTGCGCAGGACGTTGTCCCCTGCATCTTATGCACCTCTAGCCATTTGGACTGGGCGTCAATTAGTAGAAGGAACATGGATCCTTGAAAAGGGCCTGCGAAATCTGCATGCAAGCGTGCCCAAGGCCGCCCTGGCCATTCCCAGTGATGTAGGGGCACGGCCAGGGGAAGCTTCTGATGCTCCTGGCAAATGGAGCAGTTTTGGGCCACCTTCTCAATGTCGGTGTCGAGGCCTGGCCACCAGACATAACTCCGGGCCAACATTTTTATTTTGGTCACGCCTGGATGCCCATTGTGCAAGTCTGTTAGTATCAGCTCCTGGCCTTTTTCCAGGACAATCACACGCGTCCCCCACAAGAGGATGCCGTCTTCCACGCTGAATTCTGACAGCTTGGAGGAAAATGCCCGCAACTCGCCTGGGAGCTGTCTATGCTGCCCACCATACAGGACTATGTGCCGAACCTTTGACAGGACTGGCTCCGTCTGGGTCCACTCACGGATCTGTGATGCCGTGACAGGCAAGGTGTCCATAAAATTTAGGGTTGCAACCATCTCACCGGTCGTGGGGGTCGACATGGGGCCGGTCGATAAAGGCAATCGGCTCAGTGCGTCGGCATTTGCTATCTGTGTACCTGGTTTGTGCTCCAGAGAATACTCGTATGCAGCAAGCAACAAAGCCCAGCGCTGGATCCGTGCAGAAGCAATGGGCGGTATCGGCTTATCCTCTCTGAAAAGTCCCAGCAGGGGCTTATGATCAGTCACGATAGTGAAATGGCGGCCATACACGGACTGGTGGAAGCGTTTCACCGCGAAAACCACTGCCAGGCCCTCCTTCTCGATCTGCGCGTACTTCTTCTCCGCTGCAGTCAATGTGCGGGAGGCGAAAGCTATCGGTCGCTCGGCCCCGTTCTCCATCTTGTGAGACAGGACGGCCCCAATACCATACGGGGATGCATCACATGTGACGAGCAAAGGCTTTCCAGGATCATAGTGGGTTAGTAACCCAGACGACGACAATTGTTGCTTTACCCGCCGGAAAGCGGTTTCTTGCGGCTGACCCCAAACTCAGGTGTGATTTTTCTTTCGCAGAAGGGGCAAAGGGGCCAGCGTAGTTGCCAGATTGGGGAGGAACTTCCCGTAATAGTTTACGAGACCGAGAAAAGAACGAAGATGCGAAGTGTCAGTCGGGGCGGGGGCATGTTGAATTGCACGCACCTTCTCTGCGACGGGGTGCAGACCTTCGCGGTCCACCCGATAACCTAGGTAGACTACTTCCTTTGCCTGAAATACGCACTTTGTGCGACGTAAACGGACTCCAGCCTCCGAAAGGCGTCTAAGGACAGCTTCCAGATTTTCGAAATGTTCGTGCTCCGACTTTCCTGTAATCAAAACGTCATCTAGGTAGACAGCCACACATGGTAAACCTCTCAAAATGCCCTCCATAACACGTTGAAAAATTGCGCAGGCAGAGGATACTCTAAAGGGCAACAGTGTGTATTCATACAGGCCCCGGTGTGTATTAATCGTTACATATGGTCGGGAGGCAGGGTCCAGCTCCAACTGCAGGTAGGCGTGACTCATATCTCATTTTGTGAACGAGAGTCCACCTGCAAGCTTCGCGTAGAGATCCTCTATGCGAGGCATTGGGTATCGGTCGAGTCGGGAAACCGTATTCACTGTAAGTTTATAGTCGCCACACAAGCGAACTGTGGCATCTGGCTTCATTACAGGTACAATTGGTGCTGCCCAGTCAGCAAAACGGACGGGCCTGATAATACCCAAACTCTCCAAACGAGTGAGCTCCCCTTCTACCTTCTCGAACAAGGCGTAAGGCACTGGGCGCGCCCGGAAATAGCGCGGCGTGGCTCCTGGTTCAACTTGGATACGGGCTACGGCCCCTTTTATTTTCCCCAAACCAGGCTGGAATACTGTGTATCGTCCTAGCACCTCAGTCAACCCTTCAGAAACTGTTTGGAGGATGTGCTGCCATTGCAACCGCAAATGGCGCAACCAGTCCCGACCCAACAGGCTGGGCCCATGGCCGCGCACCGCGATAAGTGGGAAACGCCCCTCCTGGCATCCATAGACAACAGGGGTCATTGTAGTTCCTGCAATGTCCAGTGGTTCCCAACCTGGCCTGTGAGTCGGTTAATGTAAGGGTCTGTATACCCTGCTTGATGCGGTCGAATATCCTCTGGGCGATCACGGAGACCGCTGCGCCAGTGTCCAACTCCATCTCAAGCGGTGGCCATTGACCCGTACTGTCACCTTAATGGGGGCCACACGGGGAGCTGCCACACAATGCAGCTGCAGGCAGTCGTCCTCCGTCTCCACGTCCTCAGGAGTAGTCACCGCAGGTTCATCCACATGGAAGGTACGGCCTCTGGGCTGGTCCCAGTTACGGCCCCTGGGCTGATCCCAGTTTCGGTCGGAACGACGGCGCCTCTGGCGCCCCCAGGACCGCCGTCCGCGACGGGGTCGGCGCCTACAAGTCTGACACGGACATGGCTCCTCATCCATTGGTTCTGGAGAAGGCTCCCTTCGGGGAGGAATGTCCGACGGCCACTGGTGTCGGCCTGGACGTTGCCTCGCCCAAGGTACCGCAGGAGTGCGGGGGGACGTTTTCGGACGGAAGGGGTTGCGCCCCAAGGCATGCACTTCCATTCCCTGTAGCTCCTGTACTCCTCGCTCTGCGCTCTCTCGGGGCAATACTATTTGAATGGCCTGTTGAAAAGTCAATGTTGGCTCCGCTAACAACTTTCTCTGGGTGGCCGCATTGTTAATACTGCAAACCAAACGGTCGCGTAACATTTCTGACAAGGTCTCACCATAGTCACAGTATTCCGCAATCCTGCGTAGCCTGGATAGAAAATCGGCAAGGGATTCTCCAGGGGTCCTCTCAGCGGTATTAAACCGGTAATGCTGGACTATCGTGGACGGGGTTGGGTTAAAATGTTGCCCCACTATATTCACAAGTTCATCAAACGTTTTGGTGTCCGGCGCAGCTGGGTACGTAAGGCTCCTAATCACCCCAAAGGTATGCGGGCCGCAGGCGGTGAGCAATATGACCACCTGCCGCTCGTTTTCGGTGATATTGTTTGCCCGGAAATAGTAACGCATCCGTTGTGTGTACTGGTTCCAGCTTTCCAGCGCAGCATCAAAAAACATCCAAACGTCCGTACAGAGGCATGGTATAATAGAAAACAACTTCCAACCTGTATCCAACAAAAATCCAGGGAGGTGGCTTCAGCAGTGTAGACAGCTATTCACTTTTACCTTCGTCGCCAGTTTTGTAAGGGCCACGAAGAATCCAGCATGAGTTTTAAGGATACAAAGTAATAACATTTATTTACAATAACATATATACATAACAGTAGCAGCAACTTCCCTTGCTACATACTACTTCCTGCTGGTTCCTGAACTGGCCAGCTTTATTTATACTAGGAGTTTACTAGTGGTTTCTCCGCCCCCCTCATTGGGGAAGCTCATACTCCCACAGGATTGTGGGATAGTCATTTGTCCCCAGCCAATGGTAAGTAGGCAGGTTATAACACCGACCCAATCTCTCTTCGTCCTTAAGTACTACCATCCCTGGAATCAGTCTGGTAAACCTTCGCTGTCCTCCCTCCATAGCAAGAACATCCTTCCTCAGGTAAGGACACCAAAACTGCCCACAATACTCCAGGTGTGGCCTCACCAAGGCGCTGTATAATTGCAGCGAGACATCATGGTAGATAAAGGGGAACCATCAGATATAGGATACCTGGATTTCCAAAAGGTTTTTTGATAAGGTGCCACACAAAAGGTTAATGGGCCAGATAAGTGTGCGTGAAGTTGAAGCTTATATATCCCTGCTTCTGTATTCGAAACCTCTCGCAATGAAGGGCAACATACCATTAGCCTTCTTTACCACCTGCTGTACCTGCACGCTTACCTTCAGCGAATGGTGTACGAGGACACCCAGGTCTTTTGCACATTCCCCTCTCCTAATTTATGGCCACTCAGATAATAATTTGCCTTCTTGTTTTTGCTACCAAAGTGGATAACCTCACAGGGGCTGGTTTAGCACAGTGGGCTAAACAGCTGACCTGTAATGTAGAACAAGGCCAGCAGCGCGGGTTCAATTCCCGTACCAGTCTCCCCGAACAGGCGCCGGAATGTGGTGACTAGGGGCTTTTCACAGTAACTTCATTGAAGCCTACTTGTGACAATAAGCGATTATTATTATTATTATGGGGCTGGTTTAGCACAGTGGGCTAAATAGCTGGCTTGCAATGCAGAACAATGCCAGCAGCACGGGTTCAATTCCCGTACCAGCCTCCCCGAGCAGGCGCCGGAATGTGGTGACTAGGGGCTTTTCACAGTAACTTCATTGAAGCCTACTTGTGACAATAAGTGATTATTATTATTATTTAATTATTTATCCAAATTATACTACATCTGCCATTCATTTGCCCACTCACTCAACTTGTCCAAATCACACTGAAGGATCTCTGCATCCTCCTCACAGCTCACCCTCCCACCAAACTTGATGTCATCTGCAAATTTGGACAGATGATGTTTTGTTCCCTCATCTAAATCATTAATATAAATTGTGAATAGCTGGGGTCCCAGCCCCGATCCCTGTGGTACCACACTAATCAGTGCCTGCCTATTTGAAAAAGATCCGTTAATTCTTACTCTGTTTCCTGTCTGCCAACCAGTTTTCTATCCACCTTAATACACTTACCCCAATCCCATGCTCTTTAATTTTACACACTAATCTTTAATGCGAGACTTTGTCAAAAGCCTTCTGAAAGCCCAAATATACCACATCCCCTTCATTAATTCCACTAGTTACACCCTCGAAGAATTGCAGTAGATTTGTCAAGCATGATTCCCTCTTCTTAAATCCAAGCTGACTCTGTCCGATCCTGCCACTGCTTTCTAAGTTCTCTGCTATAAGTTCTTTGATAATGGATTCTAGAATTTTCCGCACTATTGACGTCAGGCTTACTGGTCCGTGCTATAATTCCCTATTTTCCCTGGACCTACCTTTTTAAATAGTGGAGTTACATCAGCCACCCTCCAATCTGCAGGGACAGTTCCAGAGTCTATAGAATCCTGGAAGATGACCTTCAATGCATCCACTGTTTCCAGAGTCACCTCCGTAAACTCTCTGGGATGCAGATTCTCAGGCCCTGGGGATTTATCCAACTTCAATCCCACCAGTTTTCCCAGCACCATTTCTCTACTGATATTGATCACCTTCAGTTCCTCTCTGTCACTAAACCCTGCGTTCCCCGACATTTCTGGTATTTTATTTGTGTCCTCTTTTGTGAAGACAGAACCAAAGCAGGGCTGGGCTGAGAGGTGGCAAATGGAGTTTAATGCAGAAAAGTGTGAGGTGATTCATTTTGGAAGGAAAAACAGGAAGACTGAGTACTGGGCTAATGGTAAGATTCTTGGCAGTGTGGATGAGCAGAGAGACCTCGGTGTCCTACCTCTGACGTCTGTCCTATATCTATCTCCCCTCAATTTAAAGCTATGTCCCACAACAGAAGTAAGGCTCACTGGTCTATAGTTACCGGGGTTGTCTCTACTCCCCTTCTTGAACAAGGGACAACATTTTCTATCCTCCAGTCTTCTGGCACTATTCCTGTAGACAAAGAACAAAGAACAAAGAAATGTACAGCACAGGAACAGGCCCTTCGGCCCTCCAAGCCCGTGCCGACCATGCTGCCCGACTAAACTACAATCTTCTACACTTCCTGGGTCCGTATCCCTCTATTCCCATCCTATTCATGTATTTGTCAAGATGCCCCTTAAATGTCCCTATCGTCCCTGCTTCCACTACCTCCTCCGGTAGCGAGTTCCAGGCACCCACTACCCTCTGCGTAAAAAACTTGCCTCGTACATCTACTCTAAACCTTGCCCCTCTCACCTTAAACCTATGCCCCCTAGTAATTGACCCCTCTACCCTGGGGAAAAGCCTCTGACTATCCACTCTGTCTATGCCCCTCATAATTTTGTATACCTCTATCAGGTCGCCCCTCAACCTCCTTCGTTCCAGTGAGAACAAACCGAGTTTATTCAATCGCTCCTCATAGCTTATGCCCTCCATACCAGGCAACATTCTGGTAAATCTCTTCTGCACCCTCTCTAAAGCCTCCACATCCTTCTGGTAGTGTGGCGACCAGAATTGAACACTATACTCCAAGTGTGGCCTAACTAAGGTTCTATACAGCTGCAACATGACTTGCCAATTTTTATACTCAATGCCCCGGCCAATGAAGGCAAGCATGCCGTATGCCTTCTTGACTACCTTCTCCACCTGTGTTGCCCCTTTCAATGACCTGTGGACCTGTACTCCTAGATCTCTTTGACTTTCAATACTCTTGAGGGTTCTACCATTCACTGTATGGTAGATACACAAGATGACTTAAAGATCAAAGCCGAAGGCTCAGCAATCTCCTCCCTAGCTTCCCAGAGAATCCTAGGATAAATCCCATCTGGCCCAGGGGACTTATTTATTTTCACACTTTCCAGAATTGCTAACACCTCCTCCTTATGAAACTCAAGCCCTCCTATTCTAGTAGCCTGAATCTCAGTATTTGCCTCGACAACATTGTCTTTTTCCTGTGTGAATACTGACGAAAAATATTCATTTAGCACCTCTCCTATCTCCTCGGACTCCATGCACAACTTCCCATTACTGTCCTTGACTGGCCCTACTCTTACCCTAGCCATTCATTTATTCCTGACATATCAATAGAAAGCTTTATGGTTATTCTTGATCCTACCTGCCAAAGATTTCTCATGTCCCCTCCTGGCTCTTCTTAGCTCTCTCTTTAGGTCCTTCCTAGCTAACTTGTCACTCTCGAGCGCCCTAACTGAACCTTCATGTCTCATCTTTACATAAGCCTCCTTCTTCCTCTTGACAAGTGTTTTGACTGCTTTAGTAAACCACGGTTCCCTTGCTCGACCACTTCCTCCCTAGTTTGCAGACGACACAAAGGTTGGTGGAATTGCGGATAGCAATGAGGACTGTCGGAGGATACAGCAGGATTTAGATTGTTTGGAGACTTGGGCAGAGAGATGGCAGATGGAGTTTAATCCGGACAAATGTGAGGTAATGCATTTTGGAAGGTCTAATGCAGGTAGGGAATATACAGTGAATGGTAGAACCCTCCAGAGTATTGAAAGTCAAAGAGATCTAGGAGTACAGGTCCACAGGTCATTGAAAGGGGCAACACAGGTGGAGAAGGTAGTCAAGAAGGCATACGGCATGCTTGCCTTCATTGGCCGGGGCATTGAGTATAAGAATTGGCAAGTCATGTTGCAGCTGTATAGAACCTTAGTTAGGCCACACTTGGAGTATAGTGTTCAATTCTGGTCGCCACACTACCAGAAGGATGTGGAGGCTTTAGAGAGGGTGCAGAAGAGATTTACCAGAATGTTGCCTGGTATGGAGGGCATTAGCTATGAGGAGCGGTTGAATAAACTCGGTTTGTTCTCACTGGAACGAAGGAGGTTGAGGGGAGACCTGATAGAGGTATACAAAATTATGAGGGGCATAGACAGAGTGGATAGTCAGAGGCTTTTCCCCGGGGTAGAGGGGTCAATTACTAGGGGGCATAGGTTTAAGGTGAGAGGGGCAAGGTTTAGAGTAGATGCACGAGGCAAGTTTTTTACACAGAGGGTAGTGTGTGCCTGGAACTCGCTGCCGGAGGAGGTGGTGGAAGCAGGGACGATAGGGACATTTAAGGGGCATCTTGACAAATACATGAATAGGATGGGAATAGAGGGATACGGACCCAGGAAGTGTAGAAGATTGTAGTTTAGTCGGGCAGTATGGTCGGCGCAGGCTTGGAGGGCCGAAGGGCCTGTTCATGTGCTGTACATTTCTTTGTTCTTTGTTGTTGTTCTTTGTCTGACAGGTACATACTTATCAAGGACACGCAGTAGCTATTCCTTGAACAAGCTCCACATTTCCATTGTGCCCATCCCCTGCAGTTTTCTTCTCCATCCGATGCATCCTAAGTAGCTTTGGTATTGAAACTCCAAGATGCAATCAATTTGCTGGAAAGTTGCAGCATTGGGATTTCAGAACTTTCCCTGCTTACTGTTCGTTGCCCGTCCAGATTGGTGGAGGATGTGTTAATGCCCAAGTGGAGCAATGCAGGCAATATTTGTAGATCAGGGATATACAAAATACCTCCAATAGTTCGGCTTTCTTTAAATGAAACACCCAACATCGATACAAAGGAATATCATTAATTCTAACATTGTCTCGCTGCTTCTGTTCAATGTTGATTTTTCTTTCGATCTTTAGGTTCAGTTGCTTGGGTTGTCTGTGTAGAAACATCATAAATGAAAATGAAATGAAATGATTATAGTTTAAATTAATAGTCTGAATTATTAAAAGTCTGCCCTAATGAAATAATATCCTCTTTAAACTAGGCCCGAGATGAGGCCCTCTCGATATTTAAGTTACTGTATCTATGTCTCCCTTGTGTGTTGTACATCCCACCAGAACATTCACTGCAGACTCGATGAAACTGTTTTTTAAAATAAATTTAGAGTACTCAATTATATTCTTTTCCAATTAAGGGGCAATTTAGCGAGGACAATCCACCTACCCTGCACATCTTTGGGTTGTGGGGGCGAAACCCACGCAAACACGGGGAGAATGAGCAAACTCCACACGGACAGTGACCCAGAGCCGGGATCGAACCCGGGTCCTCAGCGCCGCAGTCCCAGTGCTAACCACTGCGCCACATGCCGCCTCAGACTAGGTGAAATTGACACGTGCAGGTTCTTTGTGCACCAATGATATAGGAAGATTCATGATTGGGGGGTGAAAAATGCACTCGGTGATGAGCCTGTGAGGAGGTGCAATGAAGGCTCACTCGATCGATTCTTGGAATGAGAGGCTGAGTGGAAAGGAGTGGGCAGCATGGTAGCATTGTGGATAGCACAATTGCTTCACAGCTCCAGGGTCCCAGGTTCGATTCCCCACTGGGTCACTGTCTGTGCGGAGTCTGCACGTCCTCCCCATGTGTGCATGGGTTTCCTCCGGGTGCTCCAGTTTCCTCCCACAGTCCAAAGAAGTGCAGGTTAGGTGGATTGGCCATGATAAATTGCCCTTAGTGCCCAAAATTGCCCTTAGTGTTGGGTGGGGTTACTGGGTTATGGGGATAGGGTGGAGGTGTTGACCTTGGGTAGGGTGCTCTTTCCAAGAGCCGGTGCAGACTCGATGGGCCGAATGGCCTCCTTCTGCCCTGTAAATTCTATGATATTCTATGACCCTTTCTTTGCAACTTAGAAAAATGGGAGATGGTGTCATTTCTGAGGAGGTTAGACGAGTTAGATACTGGGAGGTTAGTTTCTCTGGCCAGGGAGTCTAGGACTAGGGGTCACAAGGTAATTCAGGACTGAGATGCTGAGCAGGTTCGAGGGGCCGAGAGGGACCGAGAGGCTGTTATTCATTGTGTCCAGTCACTTGTGTGTGAAATATAGATTCTCCAGTGTATCTGTTGGGAGTGAATGACTGAATGACAGTGTAGCGCACAAAGACTCCATGAGACGAAAAGAGTGAAGTCGATGAGGCTTTATTAAGCGTGTCTGTTCCCCAGCAGCCCGATAGTAAACTGGCCTGCGGGGGAAGGCACCGGCTTCTTATACTTCGCCTTCAGGGCGGAGTATGAGGTCAACGGCCAACCAGGACCCGGGATCTGTCAGCCAATGACATTAGGGCTTCCAGTCCCACATGACCCCCAATACATACTACCACAGACAGGTTGTACACAGATTTGTATTTGCAGATTATGCAAAGTACAAGGGCCATCTATCAGTCTCTTCCATCTCTGTCCTGTACACGTACCAGTTGGGGAGTCACTCAGTGTTATGACTCTGTTCCAATTGTAGCTCATTGTCCCACTATTTATGTGGCCAATCATGATCTCCAGGGCAAATTCCAACACAATGCATTTAAAATGGATGATTTATGCTACTTTTTACTGGGTAAAGTATGCGCCCTCTTGTATGTAGTGAAAATTAATGCTGGAACTGGCATTGGCTGGTACAATACCAACCTCACTAACTGCCATTGCCACTGTTTGCCAAGGCAGTGCCCAAGTAAAGTTGGCAAACATTCATTGCCCATTGCCCAGCAGAGAGCTCACATCAACCACGTTACTGAAAGTGACACTTTCTCCGAATGCTATTTCCTTTTGCAGTTCTTGAGGTTCCGACAGTGAACCTCAGTGTTTGTTTTAAACAAGTAACAGACTCATTGCAACCAACCTCGGGGGAGTATCAAAGATCCATTCAATTCCACTGTGAAGCAATAGGTTGTGTCTTGATTATCTGAGTTGTCCTGTGGTGTCTTTGCCCTAGGTGAGGTCGGCAGGGTACTGGTACCAAAAGATGAGAGAGAGAGAGGGGACAATTCTAGAGATTACTACATACAGAAAAATCACTGATTCAATCATAGACCTCCAGCCCAATTCTACTTTCCGCTCTGCCTATATTATTATAAATTATTCTTTTACAAATATTCACCTGATTCCCTTTTCAATGTTGTTCAAATCTGTGCTCCAATAATAAATCGTTCCATGTTTTAATTCCTTGCATGAGACATTCCTAACTTTAAGAGTGGGATTCTCCATCCGTGAAACGCAATTGGGTGGAGAAAAGCGTGCCAGCCGAAAATCGAGGCCTACGCCCAACAGATTGCCACGTTCCGGTGCCTCGACTGTGGTGTAAATGTGTCGGAGTGGGCATGCAAATTGTTCAGTAAATGCCGTTGGCAGATCATAACAGGCCCGACCCAGCAATTTCCACCTCCACCAGGAGGAAATACCGGCGGCGAGGTTCACTTGTGATATTTGAAATCGGGAAACAGGCTCCGTGGCTGCTGAGGGACAGAGAGGGGGAACAAACAGTGTCCAACATCGCAAGTGTGCCGCTGCCCGTGGGTGTTTCTGCCAGGGCTGGGGGGAGTAGCAGGGGGCGGCCAGGAGGTGGCTGTAGGCTCGGGGTGAATGCGCACGGAGCACCATTGCCACAGCCGGCAAGGCAGCCGTGCAGCTACGCACGTCGCTGATTGCCCTCTGTGAACTTAGCACCATGGGTCATATGGGTGTCCCCCAGGGCACCCCCCTAGGTGCCCTCTGGCCCCAGCCGACCCATCAATGGGATGGGCGTGCTCCAGCATATTCAGTGCCATCTCCTTGGCTGGGATGAGTGTGTGTGGGGAGTGGAGTGCCGATATACAGCTCCTGCTTGTCAGGCTCTCGAGTGCCGATCCTGATGAATCACATACCCGTGTTTGTTGGAATTGCACTAGTTCCACATGGCGCCTGTGTTAGCCCATTCGTCCGTCCTGAATCGCTCTGGGACCGACACCAATTTCAGAGTGGTGTATCACTCATGCGATTCAGTCCCGGGGTCAGCACTTAGTATCTGAATCGGAGAACTCTGCCCTACATTTTCCATTTTGGGATGAAATCTTGGGCGGAATTCTCTGCAATCGGCGCTATGTCCGCCGACCAGAATCCTCCGCATCTTGAGCGGTCGAGCCCTAACTTTGAGGGAGGGGCTAGGCCCGCGCCGGACTGATTTCCACCCCGCCAGCTGGCAGGAAAGGCCTTTGGTGCCCCGCCAGCTAGCGCGGAAATGACATTGCCGGGTGGCGCATGCGCGGGAGCGTCAGCGGCCGCTCACGGCATCCCCGCGCATGTGCAGTGGAGGGGGTCTCTTTCGCCTCCGCCATGGTGGAGGCCGTGGTGAAGGCAGAAGGAAAAGAGTGTCCCCACGGCACAGGCCCGCCCGCGGATCGGTGGGCCCCGATCGCGGGCCAGGCCACCGTGGGGGCACCTCCCGGGGCCAGATCACCCCGCGCCCCCCCCAGGACCCCGGAGCCTGCCCGCGCCGCCTTGTCCCGCCGGTAAGAAAGGTGGTTTAATCCACGCCGGTGGGACAGGCATTCCAGCAGCGGGACTTCGGCCCATCCGGGTCAGAGAATCGCCGGGGGGGGGGGGGGCGCCAACCGGCGCGGCACGATTCCCGCCCCCACCGAATCTCCGGTGCCGGAGAATTCGGCAACCGCCGGGGGCTGGATTCACGCCAGCCCCCGGCGATTCTCCGACCCGGCGGGGGGCGGGATTCACGCCAGCCCCCGGCGATTCTCCGACCCGGCGGGGGGGGGGATTCACGCCAGCCCCCGGCGATTCTCCGACCCGGCGTGGGGTCGGAGAATCCCGCCCCTGGTGTCCAGACTTGTGCTTTGCTGATTTCCCGATATTGAAACTAACATTCACAATCCTGAATCACTCAATTAGACGATTGCCTGTTCCAGTCAAAAACAGCGCATTTCCAATTCCTGTTCCTGGATTTGTATTCCTGTTTTATGGATTTCCATGATTGTTTGGTTGTGCAGCGAATGAAAATTTGAGATGAGTTAAAGATTAGATCGATTATTCCACGTGACTGAGTAACTGGAGCGAGATTTGGAGATTGGGCAGAGCAGAGAGACTCGTTGATGGGTTGGGGACACTTTCCTGCCTCCAACCTGGACTTCCTGCAACGTGCCCTCCCCTGTGCAAATGTGGATTCTCTTTCCTTTTTATTGTCTGGTTGACAGAATCTTATGTTTTTATCCGACAGATTTAAAAACTTTTCCCGCTTTCTAAATAATCTGGGCCCTGGACTCCTTTTAATCATAGAATCCTTACAGCCTAGAAGGAGGCCATTCGGCCCTTTGAGTCTACACCAACTATCTGAAAGTGCGCCCTACCTATGCCCACTGTCCCACCCTATCCCCATAGTCCCACCTGACCTTTGGACACTAAGGGGCAATTTCTCATGGCCAACCCACCGAACCTATCTTCGGAATGTGGGAGGAAACTGGAGCCCCCGGAGGAAACCCACGCAGACACGGGGAGAATGTGCAGACTCCACCCGAGGCTAGAATCGAACCTGGGTCCCTGATGCTGTGATGCAACAGTACTAAGGCACTGTTCCACCGTACCGCCCTAATGGAGGTTTTGATCAGTAAACATATTTGATCTTTGACTTTGATGTCTGTTTTCTTTCACCCCCTTGTTCTGGACCCAGTGCTCTGTATGTACCCAGTGCTGTGGGTGGACCCAGGGCTCTTACATAGAAACATAGGAAATAGGTGCAGGAGGAGGCCATTCGGCCCTTCGAGCCTACACCACCATTCAATATGATCATGGCTGATCGTGAAAATTCAGTACCCACTGCTGCTTTCTCTCTAATCCCCTTGATCCCTTTAGCCACAAGGGTCACGTCCAGCTCCCTCTTAAATATATCCAACACCGGCCCCAACAGATTTCTGTGGGAGAGAATCCCACAACTTCACAACTCTCTGAGAGAAGAAGTTCTTCCCCATCTCAGTCCTGAATGGCTGACCCCTTATTCTTAGGCTGTGACCCCTAGTTCTGGGCGTCCCCAACATCAGGAACGTTCTTCCCGCATCCAGCCTGTCCCGTCCCATCAGGGTTTTAGATGTTTCTATGAGATTTCCTCTCTTCTTCTAAACTCCAGTCAGTACAAGCCCAGTCGATCCAGTCTTTCTTCAGCCTTTAAGGGCTGCACGGTGGTTAGCACAGTTGCTTCACCGCTCCAGGGTCCCAGGTTGGATTCCGGCTTGGGTCACTGTCTGTGCGGAGTCTGCACATCCTCGCCGTGTGTTCGTGGGTTTCCTCCGTGTGCTCCGGTTTCCTCACACAGTCCAAAGATGTGCGGGTTAGGTGGATTGGCCATGATAAATTGCCCTTAGTGTCCAAAAAATGTTAGGTGGGGGTTACAGAGATTGGGTGGAGACGTGGGGATAGAGTGGGATGCTCTTTCCAAGGGCCGGCGCAGACTCGATGGGCTGAATGGCCTCCTTCTGCACTGTAAATTCTATGATTCATATGTCAGTCCTGCCATCCCGGGAATTAGTCTGGTGAACCTTCGCTGGACACCCTCAACAGTAAGAATGTCCCTCCTCAAACTAGGAGACCAAAACTGCCACAATGATGGACCCAGTGCTGTGGGTGGACCCTGCACTCTGGTTGTCCAGTCCTCGGGATGGGCCAGTCAGTGGAATCAGATCCCAGTGGAATGGACAAGGCGTCCTGAGCAGCAGCTACATTTCAGAGCAGCCGCCAGTCATATCCACCAGTGCAATCTATTGGGATTGGATAACTATATAACCTCCTCGAGCTTTAATCAGCAAAGTCCCAGCCATCTTATTGACTTGTATTTGGGAAGAATGAGCTTTTGAGGTGCATTGAAGCCTTTCTTTAAGATGTCTCCCCTCTGATCAGTGCAGATCGCAATGAATTTCAAACGAGGAGTGATCCATGTTGCGTGCAATATGCTGGCTCTATCCCTTCACCATGAGCTTGTCTTACAAGGACTTTCCTCGGCGTTTAGTCTTAGTCTAATCCTGTTTTACGCTGACCTATTTTAAACCAATTACTGCAGAGCGTCCTCAATCATTAAAGGCTGTGGGTCGATGCTCTCAGAAATGTTAAATGTTACATCCAGCTGACCAATTATGAATTTTTATACAAAAGATCACCCACTGATTTTACAAATAAAACTCCACCACACTTTTTCCACAACACCTTTTGCCTGTCGGGAGACCTGCGCTTTAAAGAAATTTTAGCCCAGGTACATAAATCTGGGTCTGTGCCTCCTTTGTACAGGTTGTCAGCTCCTTACTCTATTGAATAGCTCCCTTCATTTTAAAGAATTCATCTAGAGCCCATCCCACTTCAGAAACTATAACTGGTTGAGTATGGAACAGCAACAGGAATAATCTGCGATGGGAGGGAGAGGGTGGTCCCATCAGAGAAACATTTCACATTGGGTCAGCGGGAATTCATTGATCAGAGATTGGGGAATAGTTAGGAGGATTCTCTTCCGAGTGAATATGAAATCCCACTCATTGTGGAGGTCACAATGCGATCAGCAATGGTCAATGGGTTGGGGGAGATTGTGCTATTTTTAAAGTAAAGCTTGTAGACCAGAAAGATACAAACAAGTTAGAGGGGTGGCATGGTGGCACAGTGGTTAGCACTGTTGCTTCACAACGCCAGGGTCCCAGGTTGGATTCCGGCTTGGGTCACTGTCTGTGCGGAGTCTGCACATCCTCCCCGTGTGTGCGTGGGTTTCCTCCGGGTGCTCCGGTTTCCTCCCACAGTCTAAAGATGCGCAGGTTAGGTGGATTGGCCACTCACTCACTCACTCTCTCTCTCTCTCTCTCTCTCCCTCACACTCTTTCTCTCTCACACACACACTCTCACTCTCACACTCTCTCCCTCTCACTCACTCTTTCACTCACGCGCTCCCTCTCTCTCTATCTCACACTCTCTCTCTCTGTCTCTCTGTCTCCCCCCTCTCTCTCTCTCATCCCTCGCAGATAACCGATTGATCTTGGTACTGAGCCAGTGGAACCCGATATTCTACGTGTTACAGTGCTGGAGGAGCACTGATGTCCAGGGAAGGTCCAGTGGCAGGAGAGCAGGGGGGGCCTGAGGGCAGATTCGTGAGCCGGAGGCCGCACCGCCCATGCAGGTGCACGAAGCGGCAGAAGGAGGCCGAGCGTGTGAACGACCCAGGTCACCTTCGAGGAGCTATCAGACAACACGGTAGCACAGTGGTTAGCACTGCTTTTTCACAGCTCTGGGGTCCCAGGTTCGATTCCTGGCTTGGGTCACTGTCTGTGCGGAGTCTGCACGTTCTCCCCGTGTCTGCGTGGGTTTCCTCCGGGTGCTCCGGTTTCCTCCCACAGTCCAAAGGTGTGCAGGTTAGGTGGATTGGCCGTGATAAATTACCCCTTAGTGTCCAAAAGGTTAGTTGGGATTATGATTACGGTGATAGGGAGGGGTCATGGGCCTAGATAGAGTACTCTTTCAGAGGGCTGGTGTAGACTTGATGGGCCGAAAGGCCTCCTTCTACATCGTAGGGATTCTATGAATATTAGGGAACTATTTGCACACAGGCTGTTAGGTTAGACTGAATGTTATCCCACCCAAACGGCCGATGACATCATCAATATGTCACATGATCAAACTTAAAGTGACCTTGTTCCAACAAACATGAAGCCACAACACTTTATAATAATAATCTTTATTAGTGTCACAAGTAGGTTTACATTAACACTGCAATGAAGTTACTGTGAAAATCCCCGAGTCGCCACATTCCGGCGCCTGTTCGGGTACACTGAGTGAGAATTCAGAATGTCCAATTCACCTAACAGCACGTCTTTGGACTGTGGGAGGAAACCGGAGCACCCGGGGGAAACCCACGCAGACACGGAGAACGTACGGACTCCGCACAGGCAGTGACCCAAGCTGGGAATTGAACCTGGGACCCTGGCGCTGTGAAACAACAGAGCTAACCACTCTGCTGCTGTTCCCTCCCCCTTTACATCAGAGTTTCCTGCAATGAAACACAATATGACATCAACAATCATATTTTATTTAAAATTTTTTTTTTTAGAATACCCAATTCATTTATTCCAATTAAGGGGCAATTTAGCGTGGCCAATCCACCTACCCTGCACATCTTTGGGTTTTGGGGGCAAAACTCTCGCAAACATGGGGAGAATGTGCAAACTCCACACGAACAGTGACCCAGAGCCGGGATTGAACCTGGGACCTCGGCGCCGTGAGGCCACAGTGCTAACCACTGCGCCACCGTGCTGCCCTGACATTAACAATCAAAATGAACATTTAATAAACACAGCAGTCAATAAATTCAACATTTCGGACGACCTGGATTCCTGTCTGGTGGTCGGTTATCCTCAGGCACCTGTTGACTGTTCGTGGTGACTGTAACCTCCAGAGTTTTTGGTTGCGTTTCTTGTTGCTGCAACCTGAGTGTGCGCAGTGTTCGGAGGTTGACTTGGTGTTGAAGTGTCCCCACCTGGGGCATTGTCTTCCACCGGTGTTTCTGGTATTGTCGGGTTCTCAGGAATGTCTAGGTCTTCACTTGCCACAGTCTGTTGTGGACTCTCGGTTGACTCTGTCGCTGGTAAAACAGTTGATCAGCGTGTCTCCTCCACACTACATCATCCCGAGTTTGAAACGGTGTAGGAGACAGGTCCTGTCTCTGCTAAGACAATGGCAGGGACTGACTTTTCACTGCTGGTCTAGTTCCTTGCCAATACTTCCTGACTTTTATGAAAAACACAGCATTTAACCCTGTTCTCACGTCACAAAACCTGACTTTGTCGTTTCCTCGCAACAATTTATCTTGTCTCAGGCGGCTTCAGCAAATCAAGCACTGTGTGTAACTGATGTTTTACCATGAGTGATGGTGGAGAACTTTGGGTCGGTGAATGTGTTGCATTGCTGCATGTCAGGGTTTTCCCCAGGATCCACTTTTGCCAATCGACCGACCTTTTGGGACCCACTCCGGCCGACCTTTGTGACACACGCCACGTTCTCTTCCCTTCAATGTGAAAGGGAGCCTGCTTGATCCCCACCATCTCACTTGAATCAGATTCACAGGCGGAGAGGGCAATGTGGATATTAGTTGCAGACATCAGCTGGTTCCTTTGTGCCATCTTCATCTTTCTGGAAACGGAAAATCCAACCTCGCACATGTAGGTCGTCGTAAAGGGAAATAGCAACAAAATTCTTGTTTTACTCAGCGCTGGATACTCCTGGGAGATGCTACTCCAGAATGCTGACAGCCTCATGTGCTTTTGCAATGTTTTTAATGTGCGATCACAGGTCAGGTACAGCAGCTTAGTCTCTTCATTTGGAGTCAGCTGTAAATTAACAACTGACTCTGGGGTCTCAACCTCAAAAGGAATTTTTCACCCACCACTTCTCTTTCAAAATCTGAAACTTCTCTCATTAGGGCAGCACTGTGGTACAGTGGTTAGCACTGCAGCTTCACAGCGCCAGGGACCCCTATTCAATTCCAGCCTTGGGTGACTGTGTGGAGTTTGCATGTTCTCCCCGTGTCTGCGTGGGTTTCCTCCGGGTGCTCCGGTTTCCTGCCACGGTCCAAAGATGTGCAGGTTAGGTGGATTGGCCGTGATAAATTGCCCTTAGTGTCCAAAAAAGGTTAGGAGGGGTTGTTGGGTTGTGAGGATAGGGTGGAAGTGAGGGCTTAAGTGGGTCGGTGCAGACTCGATGGGCCTAATGGCCTCCTTCTGCACTGTATGTTCTATGTATCTATGTAATGGGAGAGGAGCGGTAACAAGAGCCTTCAGGCTCATTCCCATACAAGAAGCCTCCTCCATCTACCCCCTTATAGAGTTCAGGGGCGAAATTCTCCGTAATCGGCGCGATGTCCACCGACCTACGGCAAAAACGGCGCTAATCAGTCCGGCATCGCGCCGCTCCAAAGGTGCGGAATCCTCCGCCCCTTGAGCGGCCGAGCCCTAACCTTGAGGGGCTAGGCTCGCGCCGGACTGATTTCCGCCCCGCCAGCTGGCGGGAAAGGCCTTTGGTGCCCCGCCAGCTGGCGCGGAAATGACATTGCCGGGCGACGCATGCGCGGGAGCGTCAGCGGCCGCTTACGGCATCCCCGCGCATGCGCAGTGGAGGGGGTCTCTTCCCCCTCCGCCATGGTGGCGACCATGGCGAAGGCGGAAGGAAAAGAGTGCCCCCATGGCACATGCCCGCCCGCGGATCGGTGGGCCCCGATTGCGGGCCAGGCCACCGTAGGGGCACCCCCCCCGGGGCCAGATCGCCCCGCGGACCCCCCCAGGACCCCGGAGCCCGCGCCGCCTTGTGCCGCCGGTAAGAGAGGTGGTTTAATCCACGCCGGCGGGACAGGCATTCTAGCAGCGGGACTTCGGTCCATCCGGGCCGGAGAATTGCCGGGGGTGGGGCCCGGCAGGGGCGGGATTCACGCCAGCCCCCGGCGATTCTCCGACCCGGCGGGGGGGTCGGAGAATCTCGCCCCTGATCCCTAAACCCCTCCCACACCTCATCAATGTTTGCTGCCCAGTAATAACACAACAGATTATGTAGTGCCAACCTCTTTCCCAGGTGTAGCTTATACCCTGAACAGGAACCAAACTTCCTGAGCAATGCCATTGACTCCCCGACATTGGAGAGCGGGTCCATAATATCTAACAACAAATTGTCTGCATAAAGGGACACTCTATACTTCCTCCTTCCGTACTCTATCCCCTTCCACTTCGAAGACGATCTCAAAGCAATAGCCAGCTGCCTTTATAAATTAACCCTTAGTGTCCAAAAAGGTTAGGTGGAGTTTGTTGCTCTTTTTAGCCTTGGTTTTATTACCTCTGATTATGGCACCTTTGCTCACGAGTCGCTAGGTATCTTTCTGATACCGCCACGTGGTTCAAGCTCGAGTAATGATTAATAAATCAGCACACCACTTAGTAAGATTGAAATCAACGGTCATTTATTATATACAACAGTTAATGCTTACACAATAATCCTACTATCTATATAGAAACCTACCACTACCGGCCAATACTTAACTTTAGGAAGGGCCCACCAGGTCAGGGAAACGAAGGGCTTATCGAATCGGATCTGGCCCGCGGGATTCAAAAAGGCTGATACGGGTCGATGGCTAGGAGTCTCTATCGGGTAGCGATCGCTGGAGTCAAACTCACTGTTTCTGGTCGATGTTCTTGCGAAGGTCTCGAGCAGGAGAAGAAGGGAGAGAGAGAGAGATCTGAACTTGGCCCCTCACTTTATAGGGCCCCGGGGCTTCCCGCCTCTCGGGGCGGCCCTTGACCCTGAGTCCCCAGTGATTGGACTTGTTCCCAATCACTGGGTTCGATACGTCCAATAATGGGCCGATTCCTCGATCGGGGGGTGGTCGTTCACCTGTCTTTGTTTCGGCCACTGCAGGCGCCGACAGGTCTGGCCCGGCATTCAATTGCTAATATGTTGCAATTGTTCCCGGGGATAGCCGATTAAACTGCAGATGTCTGGGTTGATGTGCTGCTAATAGTCTTGAGTATCGATCTGGGCCGACTTCCCCAGAGCCGAATACACTATTCTGTCTGCAGCTGTCCGTTTGTGTCCTGTTGGCTGCTTTTCCCATCAGCCTTTTCGGTTAGCCATTTTAAATCGGGTTTTGGCCAAATTAATAGGGAATCAGCCATTTTAGGTGGCTACAAGTTACGGGAGGGTGGAGGTGTAGGCTGAAGAAAGGTGCTCTTTCCAATGACCGTCGAATGGCCTCCGACTGCACTGTAAATTCTATGATTCTATGAAAACTTCAAGACCAAACATTATAGGAAGAAAACAGACAGCCACACCCAAACCCCCACCCCCAGACACAACCCCACCCAAACCCCAACCCCCAGACACAGCCACACCCAAACCCCTACCCCCAGACACAACCCCACCCAAATCCCCACCCCCAGACACAGCCACAGCCACACCCAAACCCCCACCCCCAGACACAACCCCACCCAAATCCCCACCCCCAGACACAACCCCACCCAAACCCCCACCCCCAGACACAGCCCCACCCAGACCACCATTCCCAGACACAACCCCACCCAAACCCCCACCCCCAGACACAGCCCCACCCAACCCCCACCCCCAGACACAACCACCCCCAAACCCCCACCCCCAGACACAACCTAACCCAAACCCCCACCCCCAGACACAACCCCACCCAAACCCCCTCCCCAGCCACAACCCCAACCAAACACAGTCCCCCAGACACAGCCCTAGCCAAACTCCCTCCCCCAGACACAGCCCCATCCAAACCCCCACCCCCAGACACAGCGGCACCCAAACCCCCACACCCAGACACAGCCCCACCCAAACCACCTCCCCTGACATAACCCCACATAAATCCCCTCCCCCAGACACAGCCCCACCCAAACCCCCTCCCCCACACACAGCCCCACCCAAACCCCCTCCCCCAGACAGAGCCCCACCCAAACCCCGTCCCCAGACAGAGCCCCACCCAAACCCCCTCCCCAGACAGAGACCCACCCAAACCCCCTCCCCCAGACAGAACCCCACCCAAACCCCCTCCCCCAGACAGAGACCCACCCAAAACACCTCCCAGACACAGCCACACCCAAACCCCCTCCCCCACACACAGCCCCACCCAAACCACCTCCCCAGACATAGCCCCACCCAAATCCCCTCCCCCAGACACAGCCCCACCCAAACCCCCTCCCCCAGACACAGCCCCACCCAACGCCCACCCCCAGACAGAGCCCCACACAAACCCACACCCAAACGCACAGCCCCACCCAAACCCCCTCCCCCAGACAGAACCCCACCCAAACCCCCTCCCCCAGACAGAGACCCACCCAAAACCCCTCCCCCACACACAGCCCCACCCAAACCCCCTCCCACAGACAGAACCCCACCCAAACCCCCTCACCCAGACAGAGACCCACCCAAAACCCCTCCCCCACACACAGCCCCACCCAAACCCCCTCCCTGAGACACAGCCTCACCCAAACCCCCTCCCCAGACATAGCCCCACCCAAACCCCCACCTGCACACACAGCCCCACCCAAAGCCCCCCCCCCAGTCAGAGCCCCACCCAAACCCCCTCCCCCAGATACATCCCCAGCCAAACCCCCTCCCCAGCCAGAGCCCCACCCAAACCCCCTCCCCAGCCAGAGCCCCACCCAAAAGCCCTCCCCAGACACAGCCCCACCCAAACACCCACCCCCAGGCACAGCCTCACCCAAACCCCCTCCCCCACACACAGCCCCACCCAAACCCCCTCCCCCAGACACAACCCAACCCAAACCCCCACCCCCAGACACAACCCCACCCAAACTCCCTCCCCAGCCACAACCCCAACCAAACACCCCCCCAGACACAGCCCCACCCAAACCCCCTCCCCAGACACAGCCCCATCCAAACCCCCACCCCCAGACACAGCCCCACCCAAATCCCCTCCCCAGACACAGCCCCATCCAAAACCCCACCCCCAGACACAGCCCCACCCAAACCCCCACACCCAGACACAGCCCCACCCAAATCCTATCCCCCAGACACAGCCCCACACAAACCCCCTCCCCCAGACACAGCCACACCCAAACCCGCACGCCCAGACACAGCCCCACCCAAACTCCCTCCCCCAGACACATCCCCTCACAAACCCCACCCCCACACAGCTCCACCCAAACCCTCTCCCCAGACACAGCCCCACCCAAACCCCCTCCCCCAGACACAGCCCCACCCAATGCCCACCCCCAGACAGAGCCCCACCCAAACACCCACCCAAACACACAGCCCCACCCAAACGTCCTCCCCAGACAGAACCCCACCCAAACCCCCTCCCCCAGACAGAGCCCCACCCAATCCCCCACCCCAACACACAGCCCCACACAAACCCCCCTCCCCCAGACACAGCCCCACCGAAACGCCCTCCCCCAGACAGAGCCCCACCCAAACCCCCTCCCCCACAGACAGCCCCACCCAAACCCCCACCCCCAGACACAACCCCACCCAAACCTCCACCCCCAGGCACAGCCCCACCCAAATCCCCTCCCCCACAGACAGCCCCACCCAAACCCCCACCCCCAGACACAGCCCCACCCAAACCTCCACCCCCAGGCACAGCCCCACCCAAACTCCTCCCCCAGACACAGCCCCACCCAATGCCCACCCCCAGACAGAGCCCCACCCAAACCCCCACCCAAACACACAGCCTCACCCAAACCCCCTCCCCCACACACAGCCCCACCCAAACTTCCTCCCCTGACAGGACCCCACCCAAACCCCCTCCCCCAGACAGAGCCCCACCCAATTTCCA